>NC_135497.1:140668761-140756261 GCF_052857255.1 Amblyomma americanum
GAAAGCGACACCGGCGCGGCGGCTATGCTATGCGTAACCTTGAAGCGTACCTCTGAGAATTAGACCGCACGCGTCCCTTAAGAATTTGTGCGTGGCAGTCAACAAGTGTCATTCCCACTACCCTCTAATCAGCTTCACCCTCATGTATCAAAATCTTAAAGGCCGTTTCACATGATGAGACCCGCACGACAAAATACGGCCCAGTCGCATTGCCGTTGCGACGCCAATCGCAGCCGCTGTTTCACATGCTAGCGACATCTGTCGGTGCGGCGCGAGCGGCCTTTCATTGGTAACAAATGCCTTGGCGAATATAGATCTCAAATAACTTATTATGCGTTTACTTTATAATCGTGACTAACATCATGGAGATGTCGTGCATTTACATGCCCGATAAAACCTTTTGCTCTATTACGCTCATTGGCAGATACGCACCTACGAGCTGCTAGGCCCCCTTCAATTCCTATTGGTTGACGACCGGGCCGTTCGCAACGATCGTCCCGATGGTGCGGCAGTGCGACCAACTCGCTGGAAGTCCGTCGCAAAGGGTTTGCGACGACACCGACGCACCATTCTGTTGCAAAACGTCGGAAATCGCGCTGCGCTGCGGATATAGTGCAATCGCATCACGTGAAAGAAGCCCTGCGGCGGCGAACGCGCCCGCAAATTCCTTCGTGTTTACTCCCTGTTAAGGTGTCCGTGCATTGAATTCGGGTAGGGTCAGTTTTGTCCCCACCTGTCCGTCATCAGTGCGGTGACTCACAGCTGCCAACAGCTGACGAGTGACTCCACTGTAGCGCCTCACAAGACGACTGCGGTGTGCGACACATGCTCTGGACGTTCCGAACGACGGCTTCTGTGCACATACAAGCCCAAGGAAGGCGGGCCGACGGCCGAAATGCACATTTTACTAAAATAAGTGGCCTTCTGAAAAAGGTTTGTACGTTTGAGTGGGTCGGAAAATAGGATTATGGCACATTTGGTTTAGCTTTACAGCAGTAACATCCAAAGGCAAGCTAGGCTGTGAGGAACGCCGTAGTGGTGGGCTTCGGATAATTTCGACCACCTGGGGTTCTTTAACGTGCACTGACATAGCACAGCACACGGGCCTCTAGAATTTCGCCTCCATCGAAATGAGACCGCCGCGACCGGGATCGAACCCTCGTCTTTCGTGTATACTGTGCGATCTCAGTGCACGTCAAAGAAACCCAAAGGGTCAAAATTATCCTGAGCCCTTCACAGCGGCGTCCCTCATAGTCTGAGTCACTTTGGGACGTCAATGCTATGAAGCCGAAACAAATGTGACGTAACCCAATTTGTTGACCCATTCAAACATATACACATTTTTCAATGTAGTGGGCACAATACAGTCGTTATACAGGGTCTCCCTGCAGTGTTTTCTTGAACTAGCACTCCCTTTTCTAATTATGTCCTGCATCCTTATCCGCTTTCCTTGGCATATGCTCATTTTGCCACACTGAAAGAAAAAAAGGGAAAAGAAACAGCCCCGTAATGTTTTCTTGTCCGAGCGACTTGGGCAAAAAATTTCCAAGTTCTAAACAGTTTTTATTTAATATTAAGTGGCAGGGCTCTTATTCCTATGACGCTCGATTCCGACGTCCGCGGTTGCAATATTTTCATGTCGTGTTGCTCTGTTCCTCAGCCACGAACGATCGCTTAAACTAACCGGGATACAAAAGGCCATTTGTTCCCTCGCGCAAGGTTAATAGCAAACTACGAACGCTGCTAAATAGTTAGTCATGACAATTTCTTCGCCTCCATTGCAAGTAAGGACCCCTAGGGGTTCCGAAACGTCTATTTCATTTCTTTTACTTGTTTTTCTTTTATTGGGCGCTTATGTAACTTCTCAATTTCTTTGTTTGTTTTCATAGATCTAAACCCAGTATGCGTCGCCTGTAGTATAAACATGGCTGCAAGTCGCTGCGGCACCAATTCCATTTCCCATCGAGAGGTCTGAATAGACCTGCGCCTAACGGATGAATGCATGCCTGTAAAGCAAAGATAAGAGCAGCAGCTTTCAAAGCTATGTGATTCTTAGGCGATGCCTCACACTGCAAGCAGCCTTCCATAGTGCCGATAGACTTGATATAGTAGGATACAACTTAAAAAAACAGCAGTTGTCAACACTGTGCCACGGTCCGCGGCGTCTTGTATTACTCCGCTAGCCAATCACAATAGTAAACGAAATCAGCTTTTTAATGTTTGACTTTATTAAACGAGCCAGCTATCAAAATTTAGAACTTATAGTTTCTTTCTTGTGATTTGCTTCTTGTTTAGGTAACAAGAAAAGATTTAACAATGGACTACTTTTTTGTCGTGAAGGAATTCTGTGCAGCGGCCCTGAATGTGGGCGGAGCTTCACTGCAGACTTAAGTTGTATCCGACTATAGCTGAGGTGTCCATATCCTGTGACGCTGTGCGTCTTTCGATGGGTGCTCGCTGCCTTTTCTTCTGATCCCTGGCATGCAGCTCAGAGAACCTCCCGGCCGACGCATCCACTTTGCCGCCGCCCCAGCGCTCGCTGCACAGACGACGCAGTGAGCGAGACGCGGGACACTTCAGCAGCAAGCGGTGCGAACTAGCGACGGGTGAGCGAAAACGTGAAGGAGGCTCTAAAACGCTCTCTCTCTCTCTATGTGGGTTCCGGGTGCGCACAAAACAGGACAGGAAGAGTCAAGCGAACGCTTGTCGAGAGGTCCCATCAATCAGCCGAGGTAGCAGCTATTCTTCAACCTCCGAACAAGCACAGCAAAGAGAGAAAACAGGTCGCGCAAAGGAGCGCGGGCCTAAGCCTCGTGGGCGCTCCACGGTTCGACCCGGCAGCTCTGCGGGGAAACCCATTCCTGGCGGACGTGTCTCCTTTTCTCCCTTTGATCGGCCGGCTAATAAATCATAATGATGGCGCAGTTTAGCTTCGGTTCCCCAAAAGCGCCGGGAACCCGGAGTGGTCAAAGGGCTCATTCCAGGCCCGCTTGTCCCGCCCGCCCCGCGCGAAGGGGAGAGCCGCGCACGAAATGCGTCTCTGTCGATCGGAGCAGTCGCTCCCCGCCCAGCATTCACCCCGTCACCGATGGGGCCGCCGGGGCTGGTTTTGGGCGCCGCTGCGAGTGTGTGCGTGAGCCGCGCTGAGGTGACGACGGCAACGACTTTCGAGGCCTACTTGAACTGCGCTTGGAGTTGTGTGCCCGTACACTCCGTGCGGCGGGAACAGCTCGTCTCTGGATCGGTTCCAGCGAGCTGTCTTTGCTGCACAGTGAGAAAGATTTGGTTTAGGGGGGTTTAACGTCCCAAGCTAATCTGGCTATGAGGGACGCCGTAGTGAAGGGCTCCGGAAATTTCGATCACTCGGGGTTCTTTAACGTGCGCTGACATCGCACAGTACACGGGCCTCTGGAATTCCGCCTCCATCGAAATTCGACTGCCGCGGTCGGGATCGAACCCGCGTCTTTCGGGTCAGCAGCCGAGCGCCAGTTTTTAAAAACAGGCTTTTCAAGTTAGAGGAGCGCTTTTTCCGGCATAGCCAAGTCCAGCATTATATTCTACAAAAATTTCGAATATTGATGTATTGTAAAACACTGCGATAGAAATATTGAAGGTCGTGGTCCATTCTGCCTATCCGTAGCGAACTCTTTCTTTAGAAGTTTTTCCATCACTCGCATCGAGTATAGTTAAGACTGCCATATAAAACCAATGGAGAACGTATTTTAACGATAGCATAAACGTTAATAGCAAAAAATGCAAGCCTGACGAGGGGGAGATCTGCGGATCATATCGATTGTTATAGTGAAATCTTGGAATGTGTGACAAAACTGCGTTGAAAAATGCTTTTGTCCAGAATTGCTAGGTATCATTGTCAGCGATGTAGTGCACTAGAATACAGCTAAGACGTGCTAACTAGTAGACTGGTTAAGTAATTTTGAACAGGTAACTTTTTAACTATTACGGTTAGTCTCACTATTTATTGATAGGCGTGCTGCCCGCTGTAAGTAATATCCATTTCATTTTTTAGAATTTTTAAAACACAGTTACCCTCAGTGCTGTTGCCCAATAAATTCTGTCTACATCGCGCCAAAATACATGCATTTTCGAAAAGCTTGCAGGCAAAGCAACCCCTCCAGTGCGCCAAAAATAGCCAAAATTTGTTGGGCCAAAGCGCAGAGGTTAATTGCGCTTTCGAGTATGGATATTACTGGTATGGATATTACTTACGGTGGGCTACACGCCTTTCAATAAATAAGGAGAGCAACAGTAATAGTTAGAGTCCACTATCCAATATTTGTTAATCAGCCTACTAGTTAGCACATCTTAGTTGTGTTCTGATACGCTACACCGTTGGAAATTGTGTGCTGAAAAAAAAAACGCTCTTGTATGTCAAGAAAACCTATCTTTAAAAATTGCAGAGCATCAGAGGTGAAATACCCTGTACACAGGGTTGGAAGAACGGCTCAAACACAAAGGCTAACAGCGGTACCTATTCCCGTTCATCTAAAAAAAAAAAAAACTGCATTTCGCGAGCACGTAGGCGAGCGCAAAGTTGTGGTGGAGGAGGATATAGTAGTTGTGGAGGCGCGGCTGCCACGGCTCCAGTTGGGGCATGTTGCTCACATCCTCTCATTCCGCACCCTCGCTTAGTTCGTCGCCTCGGTTCGCGTGTAGGAAGCGGAAAGAGCGGGGAGGAGCAGTGGTCGTGACTGACGCGACCCGTGTTCCACCGGCGGTCAGCACACTGGCGCAGCAGCGGCCGCCGCGAAATGCCGACCGTGGCGGGAGCCCGTTGGACCCGCGCAGCGAGCGATTAGCAGGGCCGCCCCGCCCGTGGGAGTCCAGGCCGCAGGTTCCGCACGTCCACACATCCTCGGGGCGGAAGCCGCGGCGCCGGCGGCCGGCTGTTTTCATTATCAGCGTTGTCGGTAACCCCCTTCTGATGGATGAGTGAAAACTGTCTGTTCTCCGGCCGCGGCCATCCATCGAGCCATTTATAACTGTCGTCTCCCGCGAACACAACAAAACACGGCCGAGCGCTAAAAACCGGGCTAAAAACGTGCGCCCGGCGTTCCTCTCTTTCAAGTCACGCGCGCCTCTCTCTCTCCCGACGCCCCCCCCCCCCCCCCCCCCCCCCCCCCCCCCCCCCCGTGCGCCGCGCACATGCGCACGCGCGCAACAAAGCACCGAGGATAACACCGATGTATAAAGCACGTGGGACAGCGCGAAGAATAGGTGAAACATTTTGGTGTGATTACCAAGCTCCGCAGTCTGTGGCGTGCGCCGTCACCGAGACCCAAGTGGGTGGCGGCGGAGGACTGGGAGAGCCGGCGGCAGCAACTGCGCCCAAGAGAAGCGACGCGTCGCACAAAAAGCGTTTAGGCCCCCGCGGTTTTTATGCTCTCGGTGCGTGCTCCGTGCTCGCCTGGCGAAGGGGAGGGGTAGTGAAGGGGCTCTGCTATGACCGAGAGCGGCAACAGTTCCATCACTCTCATCGGACCGCCGTCTGTGACAGGGAATGAGGCAGTGTCATGAGTGATGCCGCGCCGACGGACGTGCACGGGGTCTCGGATCCGACGGCGGCGAGGAACACACCCACCGCCGCACTGCGCACGGCTGCGTCAGTCAGTACACACGAGCGTGCAGCTAACCCGATCAGGCTCCCGACGGCGCGGACTGCCTTCGGGCTCTCTCATTCAAATAATCTGCCTCACAGCTTACCTTTGACTGCGACGAAGGAATTGTTGCCGTAACTTCAGCTGTTTTGCAGATGTGACTGCGAAGAAAGAAAGAAAGAAAGAAAGAAAGAAAGAAAGAAAGAAAGAAAGAAAGAAGGCAGGCAACTTCCGCCAGGATGGGCACAGTAACAAGAAGGAGGGAAGAACGCGCTAAAGGCATGCATTTACGCACGGCTACTGTCGTCCATGTTCAGAAAAAGCGGCTGAATTTTAATGTGAAGTGTGTGGAGGGTGTGCAGATAGAAAAAAGTTACTCGTGGCATCCGTAAGCCAAATCAGGGACCAAAAGAAGTCGACCACGAAAAAACAAAGCCTTAGTGCACCAGCAATGAGAAATCAAGAAGAAATAAATGTTCATAACGCGGATAACTTGGCAGAAAATACCCAGAAAATATAGCTTGAGTCCACTTGCAGTCAGAATTGAGAAAGAAAATTATATCGATATGCACAGTCCAGCAAAAGCAACTTTAAACCATTCACTATACAGACATGAGCAACAGAGTGCATGCGTGCGTGTATCTGTAGATACAAGCTTGATAGAATAAACATAACTGTCTGTATTCGTATGTGTGTACTTGAAACCCTAATGCTGCTTAGGGAATTAAAACCCCACATTCCATAGCATAACCCACCACACAAAGTACTACCATACCATACGGTACCGTACCGTACCATACCCTTTATCTTTTTCTCATAATGCTGACCTGTAGTCACATTATTCCCATTTAAAAATTCATTTCAAGGCGTCACAAATTACCCTGTGTTCTTTGTTCGAAATAAAGTCATTTGGTATGCAACAGGGTAATCATGCGAGCTAGTTGGTGTGGATCAAAAAAGATAACAGGGTGACATCACTTTGTTCGAGGGTGTGGAGCTTTTACACGACATCGTATACGGCTCCTTCGGTCGAAAAGCCGTCGGAGTAGTCGGCCCCGCGTGTCGGAAATAATCGCGGGCTGCGTAAAAAAAATCGCATCATGGTGATTTGTTGTTCTAGTGATTGTTGATTGATTGGTGTCTGATAGGCGATTACCAGTTAATGAAATCATTGTGATTAATTGATTGACTGATTAATTAAAGAAATTAAAAATGAAAAAAATTGGAAAAGGGGGTTGAAATGGTACCAGAGTGCTCAGAATGAAAAAACCAGTGCTGGATGATGGTAATGAAGAAAATTTAGAGTGTGTAATTGATCAATTAATTAATAAAAGCAGTTGAAAAAAATGAAAATGCCTTCAAAGGTGTTTTCAACGGGCGAGGCGTCGCTCCGAACGGGCGACGGAATTCCGTAGACTCCCTGGCAGCGCTGCAACATGCTGTCGCATTCCACTCTTAAGGAAGAAGCTTAATCGTCCTCCATTTTTTTACATATATTTATGGAGTAATGTATTGTAGTTACAAAAGATCAAGTTTGTACTTGTCATACTTAAAATCAGAGGAGGCATTTGCTTTTGCAGCTCTTTGAAAACCAACAATTTTTCTTCTGTGAAAACAATTCTATTTTCCCGAAGCAAACCTCAGAACCGTCCTTCCGGTGAACGAAGTGAGAGATTGATATGTGATAAAAATAAATTATTGTCCAGAAATGCCCCCCTCTCCCAATTTTGAAGTGGAAACAATTTGAAGTGGAAACACGTATCAAAATATGGTTCTACGCGAGGAATAGTGACATTACCTAGCCGCCATTTTAGACATTGCTGAAAAACTGGTCCCTATGTGGCCAACAAGCCAGGAAAAGCTAACGCTGTCGAGCTCAAATGGGGATAGCATAAAGGGGTTATTGATGACAAAACCATTTGCCGTACATTTTTTTTTCTCTACAAAGACTTGAAAGACATCAACTTTCTCCAAGGTGTGTGAATTATTCATTTTAATTATTTCACCTTCCTTTACTTTTTCGCCAGTACGAATACTAATTCTTTTGCTTTCTGCTTCCTTTGGCTTCCATGTGCTTTATTTGGAGAAAACCCTGAATCCCTGAATCCCAACAGGACTCCTCTGCCTGCCAGCGCCTGCACAAGTGGTGGTCAATACGCCCCATGTCAGATGGGCTTGGGTTTGCAGGATTCTGTGTGATGAACTTTAGAAAGTTTATTCATGGTCTCTTTGAAGGTCCACATCATGGTTCGCTAGTTGATGACAGTACTTCAAGAGAAAAAGGTAGGCTGGAGTCGAACAAATGCAACACGTGTTTCACATCTCCAACATTTCTGAAATGGTTGCACTCAAACGTTGGGGAGCAGAACAAACCTCATTGCTCTTGTTAACCCACATGGCAGCATTGAAACTAGCTCAGGTAGTTTTACATGGCTATGCAAACAGGCGTAGATAACAGCAACTTGGCTTGCAGAACCAAGTGCGGGCTTAGAGTGTCACGGTGCCAGCTGCTTTATTAATTGACTCAACATAACATCGACGACACGTTAAAAACAAGCGCGACGATAGAAACGTAATGGTTTAAGGCATAATACCGTGCTTAATTCGACGACTTTCAGCATTGCATCATTTATCGGATGAGTTCATCGGCTCATACTTTAGCCTTCTTTTTATCGCGTTCCTCGTCTTTAAGTGATACGTGCTCAAAAAACGCAGCAAAAAACACTGCCGGTGGCAACGCGTAACATGAAGGATGACTCAAAAAAGAGAACCCGCACCCCCACACTTGCACACTTCATTTCCTTCTGCAAATTAGCGTCTGCCATGCCCCCAGCGATTTTGTGCCTTCGCTTGATTTCCTCCCGTGGTTTTTATGCGTCGAGTTTTTCACCCGAGCGTGAGGGCTCATGTGTGCGCGTGCGTGCGTGTGCAGGGACCCCTGCTAAGCTCCTTGAGCATGCACCGACTCCCTTTGATACGACAGCTCTCTTCCTGTCGTCTTGTAATCAGGCTAAACCAGTCGTAAGAAATTCTTTTCGAAGGTGACAGCCCCAACGCCTCATGGCATTCGCACCTGTCGCCCGTTTCAGTAGCGTAAGCTTCATTCGCCATATATATAGCTTGCGTACCAGGCCGTGAATAGCGGCGGAAGGCCATCGGGCAGAAATAAATTCTGGCGGTAGAACAGTGTAACTTATGGTTGCCAGCTTATTTTCACATGGTGCCCAGGGTTTAGATTCATGCTATGAGGGATTTTCTTCGCCGCAAACTACTTGAAACGCGTGGATGAAGGAACCATTAGAACGGTTAGATGAATTTCGGATGTGGCCTTGCCAGAATTAAATACACAGAAGCGAACGCAAATCTGGGCAATTAATACAGACGAACTCTTTTGCGTGGGTAGATTTTCAACGGCGTGTCAGGTTTATTCCTCGTTAATGCAAAATATCAAAATCTAGAGAAGTGTGCCACCATATATAAACTACATAGCTCCTGCTTTGTAACTATTGTTTAGCTTCCCGCTGTTTCTTTGTTGGCATTTGATAGTTAGTTTTGATATGTACGCATATCGTCGATCCCTCAGATACTAAAGCACTACGCCAATTATCGATTCTTCTTTTTTTTTTGTCTGTTATAAACATGACCGCTTCGTTTCACACCGTACTTAACTTTTGAATATATTCTTTCATTCGTGCTCGTTTGCACAGTAGATTTAGTGTTCACCCTCCGCTTCGCTTGCCTTGTTTGGGGATTATCAGGATTTATACACTCCCAGTTTCAAGTGAACTTTTTTGTTGCCTGTTCCGGCCGTCAACATACATACATACATACATACATACATACATACATACATACATACATACATACATACATACATACATACATACATACATACATACATACATACATACATACATACATACATACATACATACATACATACATACATACATACATACATACATACATACATACATACATACATACATAATGTAGACTGACACACGCTTGAAAACGCAGTCGAAACGTCAGTAAGCTCTTGTGCAGCTATTAGATTTGTAAGTACTGTTAATTTTTAATGACCATGAAAGAAGACATGTAAGACACCTTGATTCTATTGTGAGGTTTTCATCACCCATAATCCTGGTTTTATGGAAATTCTGCGATTCCTAGTGCTCTTTCATTTACAGCTAAAAGTTTTAACTGTTCTGATCGTGTTTTTTTTCCCATGATGCAGTTGAAAAGGCCTGCCATGTACGCCCACCGGCATCGCTGAAGCTGCCGAGGCATCAATGTAAAGAGACCATGCAGAAGGCTGGAAGACGTCCTGAGGCATCTGTACGAAATATATGGCACACAGAGAGCGCAATAAGCCTCGGCCTGCCTTATTCTCCTCCAGGCAGCTGTACGAAGCTGTTTCCACCAAGCCACTGCCAGGTCTGGGCTCAAATCTCGCACAACAGATAACGCGCCTTTTCCGTGTTCCTTCTTTGTTCGTCCTGTCTACTCCCGTGCCTTGTATCTTCGAGATAAACGCCGTTGTATAGGGTGAACAACACGCAATTTTTGGAGACCGCCCTTGCCATGATCGGTGTCTTTTTGTTGACCACGGAGGAACTAGGCAGACACCGTAGTGAAACATGGTATCAGATATGAAGGCAGCCATTGCATTTGGCTCCTCTGTGAGATTCGGAAACGATGCGAACGAGGAGCTGATAATCAGGGATCTTGTTTAGATGCCTTAAAGCAGTACGTATGCGCAAGAACAAGTCGCGTGACACTGTTTAATTTTTGCGCAGAACTCTTTACTTTTGAAAATACAGCCTTCAAACCTATACTACTGAAGTTTCGTAAAAAAAAAAAAACAGAATGAACAGGCTATATACATGCGATATCGGGCAAACTGCCGAGGCTTTTGTTTTCTTATCTCCGCTAGCAGCGGCGCAATCTCAATATGGCGCTGCGCCGGTGAGCACTGGCCACCTTTGTGCACTAGCAAGGCTCCGAGATGTCTGCATATAAAAATGTCTGAAGTGGGCAAGCACCAGGCAGTAAAGTCTATCTGCAACCACCCGATACCAGCGTATCTCGAAGCGTGTGTGCTGCTTTTGTTTCGAGCAACAACATCATTACGTATTTACGCTCTTTCAATGCGACGCGCGCTTAACTACGCCGGGAGCAGGAAATGACCTAGATTTAGACGCGGGTGGTGGACAGCCTCTGCTAAGTTGAGATGTTAAAGTCCTGAGTCCTTAGTTTCGTTATTTGCCTTTCGTGTAAGCACCTGCGTCGCTGGTGAATGCGTTCTGTTCTGCCGAGCAGTGGAGAGGCCTGCGAAAAGCGCAACAGCCGGGAGGCCGCAAGCACCGCTGTCGAGGCGGCGCAGTGGAGGCCGGGAAAACAAAGCAGCAGAGCCTCTTCGCATTCGACCCGTTGTCAGTGAGCGTGCACCGATGCGGCGGAAAGTTGGAGAGGCCCGTACCTGAGCAGTCCTTTTATGATCACGTCGACAACACAGCATAAGCAGGCGCGACTGGTTTATAACGCTGGGGCGGCCCGGGCCGCTGCTACCGTCATACTTCCACAAAGTCGCACAATCAGAAAGACAAGGCGCAGCGCGCAGGTGAAACAAACGACCGCGGAAAAGCCATCGCACCGCGTGGCGCGTCGTCCGCAAAATGAAACCGGCCTGACCATAACTCAAGACCTCCCAGCGCTCCTCGGAGGAGGCGGCGCGCATGGCAACTTTACACGCGTATGCGCTTTTACACCAGGCCGGCGTGTCGGCAGCGGGCTCCATCGTGGCAGCGCATTGAAGGCGGCCCCTCTTTGCATGGAGGCGCCCATAAAGAAAGAAACCGGGGGGCCTGGCAAGGGCCCAGGGCCCGGCGACCAGAGAGCACCGAGATGTGGATACGGACAATGTTCCTGTCCCATATTTCAAACAGAGACATGAGCGAGCGACGGGGGTTGTGGTGCCGCCATGAATTTGAGGAGGCCTATGGCACGGATCTGGGCTGAGTTATGGGCCGGGAGCGCGCTACCTTGGCGCTGCCCGCTTGCCGAAGGTCGTCCCGTTTTATCAGGACTGAGCACGTAGTTCTGCCACGCATCATCCAGGAAGCTTTATCTACGGGGCTCGTGCCTGCAGCCCTTCTCCACACGCGCGGGAGGGGGCGCGAGGACTCCATTTCCAGCCCGCGCGCCACAGGCCTCGGAATCGAACCTCTCCCGGCTGGCGCCCACGCATCAATCGTGCGCGCGCTCCTGCAAACAGCGCCTCCGCGCTGGGGGGATTCGCCGCAACCGCGCATTCTGCGGGGCACTCCAGCCGCCTCGGTGGAAAACACAGCGAGGCGCTCTAATCGCGATAGGCGCCCTTCTCGGACTTGTTAGCCTGGGCCAAGTCTTTGCCAAACTTCGTCGACAACGGTCAAGCTTAATTGGTGGCTAAAAAGTGAAGAGAACTAGTGCGCTTTATACGTAGCCGTCATTGAGCTGAGCGTCGAGTGCAGCAGCTTTGTGACGCACAGCGGAAACGGGACAGGTTATGCCTTTTAAATACCATTCTCCTCGTACGGTCACTTGTTTCCTTGCAGTATCACTGAACAACCCACAAAGACGTACGCCGATGCCGCTTTCACCGTCACTCGGCCTTCCGCAGGCAGCAATAGCCAAGAACCAACGAAAGCGGACGGACATTCATCTTGGCGATAAGCTTATTTATGGCTCCACACCTTACGGTGTTTCCAGGCAGCTGTTTTTTTTTTTTTTGCTCGCTGGGTGGTCCTCCCCTAGTGCGCTTGTCATTTGTCCATCACGCGGGCCGTTGTCCGATCCTTCTCCGTGCGCCTGCGTCGTTCGGGGACTGTCCGCGTGGAGCCTCGCCGGATCGTCTTGCATAAGCACCGCGTAGCAAAGGGCTGCGGCGCCTGGTCCAGTGAGCACGCCGGTCAGGGCGGCACCACCGTCCGCTTCCTGGAGCCCCACAATCCGCGGCCTTCTTCCGCTGCGGCCCCAGCGGCAGACGTGGGGTCTCGAGACAAACGTTCCGGCCACGCAGGGGGACACCCGTTTTCGCCTGGTGTGCCTCACTTCGAACAGGCTCATTAACGCGGCCTGCAAGCAAAAGAAAGGCCCAAATCAGTGTCCCGTCGTGCTTCACTCAAGCGTGCGCGCGCTCAGTCTCCGAGTACAAATTGTGTCGCTGGCCGGCGCTTTATAACGTGGCCTCCCTGGCTCCTGCGTAGGCTCGGAGAGACAGACAAATAGGATTGTTGCGTGCTGCAACTCTGCAAGCGCGCAAGCGTGCGCCTCGCCCGGGATGATCCCTGGCAGAGCTGCCGAGCACGTCAAGCCATTCTTCACGTCAGCGCTGATGGATAGCGGCCCCCCTCGGGCCGGTCCTCGCGAGCGTCCATCGGATCCACTCCCCCTCAGCAGTTGCCGCTCGACTCCACCCGCACCCCCCCTCCTCACGCGCGCGCGCCTTTCTCTCTTTGTCTCCGCGTCACATTAAGAGCGCCACGACGGAGGGGGGAAGTGGAAGGGGCCTCGCAGAAAGGTCTGCCCCCTTCCCCCTCCGATAGCCGCCAACTGATCGGGGCGCACTATGACCAGGCCGCCCGAAGGGGGCGCCCAACCGCGACGACGCACTGCGGCTCTCCGGGCGGCGCGCGATGGCGCGAGCACCTGCTAATGACGTTTACGCCGGAGACAGACGACCAGGAAACGCACTGTCCGGGGCCGTCATTCTCTCAAAACGAGTGAGTTACGGCGAGCACAGAGTTCTGACATCCTTTTCGATCAAACCGCAAAAGCCAGATTAAGATCCTCGTGTACCAACGATGCTCACGAACGCACCACTCGCGGCCGATTAGAAAGGCATACACGTACACACCTCCCTCGAGTGCTCGCCAAGCTCTTTCCACATGCGAGCAGCGCCCCAATCTGTAGCTGCTGCCTACGCTTGCCGACACGCGCGAACGTGACGCGGACTGCTGCTCGGGTCGCAAGGCGGAAGAGTTGATATCTCGGGCTGCAATAGGGGGCCTTCCCGCGCCGCAGGTCGGGCGCCCCTCGGAGTGGACGCGGCCGCCGTACGCGTCGTCAGGTAATGGGCACTGTTCCTCGTCGCCTGTTTACCTCCGCCTGCCTGGTTCGTTCTCGAAAGGCGCGCCTCATCAGCAGGCCACTCACGTCCCCGCGGCCTTCAAGTTATAGCTGGAAAAGGAAATTCATGCAAGTTTGATCGAGCGACTGCGTCCGAAAGACATCTGTCACTTGAAGGAGAAAAATAAAATTAAGGATGCCCGGCCGCTCGTTGCCAGACAAGGATATTTTTCTCGCCGTTTCTTTTCTCGCTCTCGCCTGTTTTTCTCGGCGCTTCCCTTCCGCTCTCGTTGAGAGATAGTTGCTTTTTCTTCTTCTTTTCGCACGCGCCCCTCGCTTAATTGTCGCCGAGTAGAGCGGATAAGCAAATGTAAAACAGAAGTAAAGAAAATTCTAACGACCGTTTGCTCGTTCGAGAACGCACCTGCCGGTTTTCCGCTCTGTTATCGAGAGCGAACGTCAAAGGTACACGCTGAGAAGCCTTAGAGCGGGCCTGTTTCCTGCTACGCGAATGCACCGAGAGGAAAAGACAGGTTAACTCTGGCTGATTTGTCCACTCGGTGCTTGGAGTGCGGTTCGCTGGCGCGCTTTCGAGCATCTTTCGCTGCTCAGCCCTGTTGGCTGACAACAACAGCGCAGGCAGCAAAATAAGCTGCTCGTAATTCGTGTTCAGGGCCGAACCATCTTTGCAACCATCTGCTCTGTTTTCTCAGCAAAATTTGGCTTCAGCTGTGTAATATCACCAGAATATCCCGGTAACACTCTTTCCGCAGTTGCGGTAGGCATACGTGTGTCCCTCCAACGCGAGTAAAGGTGGTGCATTCCTTATTTACAGCAGCTTATCGTAGGACGTTACCGTAAAGAGTATTGGACGTTTGCCTTATCTTTTTATCCCAGTAATTAATGCACCAGAGCCCGAAGTGCCTCTGAAAAAGTTGGAGAAGAAAATAACTGAGGTTACGGTATTATACATGGCCTTTTGAGTGCTCTCCAAGGGCTGTTTTTATACTTCCTTTGGCTGCCGTCTTCTGCGAATCCCGTGAAGGAAGAGTTAAGCCGCACACACAACGCTCTTCTAGCTCAAAAAGGCAGTTGCAAGCCCATGTCCCGGGTCTGCGAGTTCTTCGTTGTCATTGTTTCGCGGTCTGTTCCTCGTTAGAGATTATAATTATTTGAAATTGCACACACGTGCTTCACTGTAAACTTTATCTCCGATCGCACGCAGCCTACGCTGCAGTTTCGCGTATCGCACTTTTTTCGCATGCATTAGTGGGGTTTTATAGCTGAAGATTTCCCACCTGGGGTTGGTAGGGGAGCTGGCCTCCCCATTCTCTTCTTAAGTCCGCCCCTGCGGCTCAACGCAGTCGTTTGGAACCAAGTATGGACCATGCAGCACACCGAGGCAAGTGAGCGGCCGAGAGACTCGCTGTTAGTGAGTCGGTGTGGAAGTCCCAAGCCTTGAGCGACTGGTGGTCGACGGCAAGGGCTGCATTGCTGTCGGAAAAACAGGAGACAAGAAGCGATTGAAGTCCATACCTTCAAGAAAGCCGCCTTCGCATGCAAAAAATATTTTGTTTACGCGTTGACCACTTGAAGCTAATGCCTAGAAATGCCTCCGTGTGCCTTTCTCGAAGCATATTTTTTACTTGAGTCAGTCATAGCGTCCCCGTATTAATGATACATCGCTCACGATGCTCGATCACGATCACAGCTAACCGCGCGCGATGTGAACTTCGTTGCCCATCCTTTAACACTAGCAAAAAAACGGCTGCAGTGCCCTTACGTTTCTCCTGCCTCCAGAGATGCCCGTTACACGTGGAAGGCTCGTGTATTTGTGCAAGCTAGGCCCAGTCTCGTGCCAGATGGGCAATTAACCTTCTTGCAACTGACCACCGCAGAAAGAGTGACTTGTGCTAAAGGGAACAATCAGCTGCATTTGTGCTTTCGGAGTGAGCCGGCAGGAGCCCTGCAGACTATTGACTAGTTATCACCAGAGCTGCTTACATCCAGTGTTCCGATCTATTGACGAGTTGGGCGATATGGCGCCTGTTGTGTCCATAATATGACGATAAGAACAACGCGTCCATTAGAATACGTTTGTGATAATTCACGTACTACTCCAGTGCTCTTTTGGTTATGGCAAAATGCCCTATTTCTGCGCATCTTTAAACTGTGCTGAAGCCGCTGACGAGCGGCAAAACAGCGAGTAGGTTTACACCTTTTGTCACAAAACCCACCACTCCGCAGTCAAGTTCTCCGCGGAGCCGAGCAGCTGCGCTACTGTCAGTGTCGTGTGCACCGCCAAGACCATTCAAGCTTGTATCTCGACACTGAAGTGTGTCGCAATGTTGTACGTTGCTAACTAATTCGTTCGGGTGGTGAACGATATCCTCAGCCAATTTCCTATAGACAAATTTTTCCAACAGCAATATTGTTATATTTTCCTGCGTTTCTAGCGTCGTGTGGATGTGCAAATTGCAGATAATAACTCAAGGGGTGCGAAAACGCATGGGAATCCCCGCAACCCCCGCCTAAAAGCCCATCGAAGGTGCGCTGGCATGACTGATCGCTGCGACTGGGAATCAATTACGAGCAACTCCGATGGCCACCTCCCCTAATCGGCAACCAGAGCGCCTAGAAATCTGTCACTGGATCTGTCGCTCCTTCAAAAGGAAAAGCAGCTTCCTGCAGATGTTTATTCAAAATCAACCGATGCCCCCTGTAGTCCCCTGCCTTCAAGAAAGGCGATGCGCAACCTACATCAAGAGGCACTTAACATACCTCCACGACACGGAACTTATATAGAATACCTACACTAATGGCACCCACACTAACAGTCCGTGAGATAAGTTAGCTCCTTATCGAGATCATCTCGCAAAAAAAGAAGGAAGCAGAGAGCGTGTTCATTCTAAACCTTTACAGTCCTCCAAACAGCACGCAGGAAGATTTGTAGCAAATTTTACTGGAATGCGCACGTATAGCGGGCAAGAACACCCTTATTATTATGGGGGACTTAAAAGCTGCACACACGGCATCGGGATACCACAAGGACGCCCCTAAGGGAGCCAACTTGTTGCAAGTGGCTGAGCAGTTAGAGCTCTGCCTAAGGACGGACGCCATGTCCCACATTTGAATAGGGAACAGTGTTAGCAGAGACATCTTCCCAGACCTAGCTTTAACCAAAAACATTTGACATGGCACCTGGACCAATCTGGAAGAAGCCCTGGGCAGCGATCACAAAATTCTTACCATATCGCTAACGACAGCCCGCATGAAGCGGAATATTGGCTCTACCAAAATAACGCACTATGATTAATTCGGAATATTAGGACACCAGAAGAGGGCGTCACAGCAATCGAAGATTGGGTCAAAACATAAAAGATGCTCATGCAAAAGCGATTCAAACCACCCAAACAACGACAGAAACACCGGATTCACATTTAAATCTCCTACATTTATTAAAAGCCCGGAAAGGTCTAACAAAACGGCAGAATAGACAAAGATTAAATTGAAAAATAAAACTAAAAAAAACGGAGGGAAACACCGGATGCAGATTTAAATCTCCTACATTTATGAAAAGTCCGGAAAGGTCTAACAAAACGGCAGAATAGACAAAGATTAAATTGAAAAATAAAGCAAAAAACAGAGGGAAACACCGGATGCAGATTTAAATCTCCTACATTTATGAAAAGTCCGGAAAGGTCTAACAAAACGGCAGAATAGACAAAGATTAAATTTAAAAATAAAACTAAAAAAACGGAGGGAAACACCGGATGCAGATTTAAATCTCCTACATTTATGAAAAGTCCGGAAAGGTCTAACAAAATGGCAGAATAGACAAAGATTAAATTGAAAAATAAAACTAAAAAAACGGAGGGAAACACCGGATGCAGATTTAAATCTCCTACATTTATGAAAAGTCCGGAAAGGTCTAACAAAACGGCAGAATAGACAAAGATTAAATTGAAAAATAAAACTAAAAAAACGGAGGGAAACACCGGATGCACATTTAAATCTCCTACATTTATGAAAAGCCCGGAAAGGTCTAACAAAACGGCAGAATAGACAAAGATTAAATTGAAAAATAAGACTAAAAAAACGGAGGGAAACACCGGATGCACATTTAAATCTCCTACATTTATGAAAAGCCCGGAAAGGTCTAACTAAACGGCAGAATAGACAAAGGTTAAATTCAAAAATAAAACTAAAAAAACTGAGGGAAACACCGGATGCAGATTTAAATCTCCTACATTTATGAAAAGTCCGGAAAGGTCTAACGAAACGGCAGAATAGACAAAGATTAAATTGAAAAATAAAACTAATAAAACGGAGGGAAACACCGGATGCACATTTAAATCTCCTACATTTATGAAAAGTCCGGAAAGGTCTAACAAAACGGCAGAATAGACAAAGATTAAATTGAAAAATAAAACTAAAAAAACGGAGGGAAACACCGGATGCAGATTTAAATCTCCTACATTTATGAAAAGTCCGGAAAGGTCTAACGAAACGGCAGAATAGACAAAGATTAAATTAAAAAATAAAACTAAAAAAACGGAGGGAAACACCGGATGCACATTTAAATCTCCTACATTTATGAAAAGCCCGGAAAGGTCTAACAAAACGGCAGAATAGACAAAGATTAAATTGAAAAATAAAACTAAAAAAACGGAGGGAAACACCGGATGCACATTTAAATCTCCTACATTTATGAAAAGCCCGGAAAGGTCTAACTAAACGGCAGAATAGACAAAGGTTAAATTCAAAAATAAAACTAAAAAAACTGAGGGAAACACCGGATGCAGATTTAAATCTCCTACATTTATGAAAAGTCCGGAAAGGTCTAACGAAACGGCAGAATAGACAAAGATTAAATTGAAAAATAAAACTAAAAAAACGGAGGGAAACACCGGATGCACATTTAAATCTCCTACATTTATGAAAAGCCCGGAAAGGTCTAACAAAACGGCAGAATAGACAAAGATTAAATTGAAAAATAAAACTAAAAAAACGGAGGGAAACACCGGATGCAGATTTAAATCTCCTACATTTATGAAAAGTCCGGAAAGGTCTAACGAAACGGCAGAATAGACAAAGATTAAATTGAAAAATAAAACTAAAAAAACGGAGGGAAACAGCGCATGCACATTTAAATCTCCTACATTTATGAAAAGCCCGGAAAGGTCTAACAAAACGGCAGAATAGACAAAGATTAAATTGAAAAATAAAACTAAAAAAAACGGAGGGAAACACCGGATGCACATTTAAATCTCCTACATTTATGAAAAGCCCGGAAAGGTCTAACAAAACGGCAGAATAGACAAAGATTAAATTGAAAAATAAAACTAATAAAACGGAGGGAAACACCGGATGCACATTTAAATCTCCTACATTTATGAAAAGCCCGGAAAGGTCTAACAAAACGGCAGAATAGACAAAGATTAAATTGAGAAATAAGACTAAAAAAACGGAGGGAAACACCGGATGCACATTTAAATCTCCTACATTTATGAAAAGCCCGGAAAGGTCTAACAAAACGGCAGAATAGACAAAGATTAAATTGAAAAATAAAACTAAAAAAACGGAGGGAAACACCGGATGCAGATTTAAATATCCTACATTTATGAAAAGCCCGGAAAGGTCTAACAAAACGGCAGAATAGACAAAGATTAAATTGAAAAATAAAACTAAAAAAACTGAGGGAAACACCGGATGCAGATTTAAATCTCCTACATTTATGAAAAGTCCGGAAAGGTCTAACGAAACGGCAGAATAGACAAAGATTAAATTGAAAAATAAAACTAAAAAAACGGAGGGAAACACCGGATGCAGATTTAAATCTCCTACATTTATGAAAAGTCCGGAAAGGTCTAACAAAACGGCAGAATAGACAAAGATTAAATTGAAAAATAAAACTAAAAAAACGGAGGGAAACACCGGATGCAGATTTAAATCTCCTACATTTATAAAAAACCCAGAAAAGTCTAACAAAACGGCAGAATAGACAAAGAATAAATTGTAAAATAAAACTTAAAATAACGGAGGTTGGAGCAGAAGCCAAGGAGTATGCTATAAAGCTCAGCAAGCAAAATTCGGTAGAATTCTGTAACTCTCCGCAAGGTATCCTAAGCGCGGCCGAAACACGGTTGATCTTAAGATCTCTGATAGCTCCCTCTAAAGCAAAATCGGCCACAAGCAGAACCCTCCATTCCATAGCCCACAAATGCCCCCGAGCACGGACGCAAACTTCATCACAGCTAAGCACACGAAATACATAATGGACCACTCCCTGGCTTGTCAAACTCCAAACCCCTCCTTTGACTCCCCCATAACACTGGCAGAGGCCTACGCTGTAGCCCTTATGTCCATAAGAAACACTGCCATGGAGGAAGACAAGATTACCAATGCCATAACCAGGAACCTAAGCACCGGCCACCTGCAAGAATTGTGACAAAAAGGTCAGGTCCCGTCAGCTTGGAAGCACGCAGACATCATCACTATACCGAAGGCTGCAAAGCCGCCGGCTATAGAGAGCCTCCGTCTCATCGCCCTCACTTCGTGCCTGGTAAAAGCTCTATGCAAGAGTAATCCATCCCAGGCTTCAAAATTACATAGACGAAAATAACCTATTTCCGTCCTGCATTCTGGGCTTCCGTAAGGAACTCTGCACGCAGGATGCCGTCCTCCGGGTTAGAGAAGAAGTCATAAACGCCATCCTCAAACACGACGAAAACCTCGTCCTGGTACTAGACCGGAAAGGAGCATTCCACAATATCGGTCACCGTACCATATTACAAGAAATAAACGATCTCAACTACGGTGAGGAAATCTTCAATTACGTGAAGGCCTTCCTCTCGGATCACTCAGCCACCATAGCAATTGGAGATAACCGGCCACGCACGGTACCCATGCCTAACAAAGGCCCACAGCAGGGCTCCGTAGTCTCTCCAATGCTATTCAACATGCCCATCTGTACTTAGCTAAAAAGCTCTCAGTACGCTAAGATATCGGCTTCATCTTCTACGCGGACATCACCGTATGGGCGATGCAGGGATCCTTGGCGCAGAAGGAAGAAGCACTGCAAGCAGTTATAAACCTGGTCGAGTAATTCGCCGAAGAGGACGGTTTTCAATGCTGCCCGGTGAAATCCGAACTTATCAGGCTATACAGGAAAAATTTACATGTTCTTAGAAGAAAGTGAACTCTACCTGGGAGACAAGTTCAAGAAAATGACAAGATCAGACTTTTGGGGCTGTGGTTACAAATCAGTTTGAGAGCGGATTGTACGATCAAGACCCTCAGAGTCACAGTCAACCAAATTTCAAGTAGATTAGCAGGCCAACCTGGCATCGGAAAGGGATGAGGGAGGAAGACACCCTTCGCCTAGTCCAAGCCCTATAGTCGTAAGCAGGATTAGATACGGGCTCTCCTAACACGACAGTGGAATCGTTGATAGAAGGGACATTTACATCATCATTTCGGCAGCCTATAAAACGGCCCTAAAAATCCCACTAGCCACATCAACCGAATGTCTTTGGGCTCTCGGGGTGCACACCTTCGAGGAGCTCAGGGAGGCGTTTCTGGAGTGTCAAAAACAACTCCTGACCCTAACGTAAAGGGGTAATTGGAAGACTGGGGCTATGGCAGGCACTAAAGCCTAGTGATAGCAAGTTCCATATCTTTACACCCGCAAGAGAGAAGATCCACGTAAACACGATACCCAGACACATGCACCACGAAAGGCAGAAGGGTAGAAGGAAAGCAAGAGTCCAAGCCCTGGCAGAAAACAATCTAAAGACCCGGTAGTGGTCTACGGGGACATATGGGCCTGTGCCGAGCCAGGTAAGTTCACGATAGATGTGGTCGGCAACCAGAAGAGGCCAATTATATGGGCTTCTATCTATGCCAAGGATCCTGCGAAAACGGTGTCACTGGCCATAGCCGTCGCCATCAAGACCCAATAGCAACAGGGGAAGTCATCGCACGTAGTGACGGACCAACAAGCCTGCAGGGACAACGTTTCAAGAAAACCTCATGGAAGGGTGAGCACGCTATTAAGCCTGGACTCCATGTACGCGAAAACTCACGCGAACGCGAAGGCGACGGCGGCGGCGACGGCTGGCGTTCGCTCCGTCGGTTGTGGGCAACCTCCATGCAAGCGAAGGCAGCAGGCGACGCGAACCCGCGACGTGCGCAGCGGATTCCGTGCTTTGCGCACTCAAGCTTAGAAACACGCCCGTAACCTGTTCTCTCTCTTAAAATTTTGTGAGTGTGCCTCATAGTCAGGGCCAAAGGAATATTTCCTCTACGGCAGCGGTGTAGCGGCAGTGGAGATAGCCAAAGGCGCGCTTGCGCGCGAGATGGAAGTCACATCACGGGTTCACGGGGGAGGTGTGCTTTCGTTCGGTGCCTGTGCACTCCGGCTTAGTAAAAACACTCCCATAAACTCACCGCAACCTGACTGTAAGTGAGCAAACTATAATATACCACTGAGAATGCGCGCCGCGAGTGTTTCTGCACAGTTGGAGCGCAGCGGCACGGTGGATCGAGCGCCGGTACCCGCGGCTCGACACGCATTTCTCCCTGTAGTGCGCCCGCTCGCGTAGCCCGCTCCAAATGCTGTTAGCCCTCCTCACCCAACAAGTAGATTGTTTTAATTATTTAAATCGTGCGGCTCTGCCTCTCAGCTACAAAACCAAATATTTTCTCGACGGTGGCGATGACCAAGACGACGGGCTGGTTTCGTGAGATGTGCCCGTGAGAAACCGTGGACAAACCGGAAACGGCTTTGGGGGGCTCTGATTGGCCAGTCGCGTGGGGGACTTCCGGGTGACGAGCGAAATTTTCTGTGGGTGCAGATCCGAGCGACACGGCAAGCGACACATGCATTTTGCTTCGCGCGACGGCGTCGCTCGTCGCTTGCCGCTGTCGCCTTCGCGTTCGCGTGAGTTTTCGCGTACATGGAGTCCAGGCTTTAAACAGACTGTCCCACTCGCGCAGAATAACATGGACACATGGACAGAAGGCCTAGACGGAAACGAGCTAGCGAGTGATCTAGCCCTAGCTCATACGAACCGGGCGGATTCCCTACCTACACCACCCCCTCCTATGACCATACTGAGATGGTCTAGAACACATTTTACTAGAAAGAATACATTTCTCACGACCACATAAACTATTCTTTTCGGAAGCCATAGGCTGGAGGAGAGTACAAACTAACGCATTTCCTAATGTTCACATTTTAAACAAGAATAGTCCTACAATATACCCATGTTATTATCCTTGGTGCGCACCAAGCATTACGCTCTATCAAATCTCTCGGGAATTCCAGAACAAACCAGACCAAACACTTACAGTGCTCTACCCGACACACAAGCAGTGTGTGGCGGTCGAGACCAGCAAAAGCCTAGACAAGCAAGCCTGGATCACCCAGCTAGCCCGTATGACAGCTGCCGCAAGGGGAGCCCTTGGCATAGGGCCACCGACCACTCAGCGCCTGCAACTTTTTCTTTTGTCTAAATAAAAAAAATTGTCTCCTTGACTCTCTGCCTTCTGAGAATGGTCAACTTGGAGGCAAAAAAAAAAAAAACTTAATCACTGCACTTAACAACAGCACCATCAGCGAACTTAATATGAGCTGCTGCGTCGTCGCGTGCGGTTGCGAGGTAGCACTGGAACTGTTTGGCCAATACCACGCCCTGCTCAGAAAGCTGGTCCTGAAGCGCTGTTTCTTCACTTATGGTCGTGCCTTGAAGAGGTTAATTAGTAGCATCGCGAACTTGAAGAACCTGCAGGAACTAGATGCAGACCTGTGTCGAGGCCACCACACGGCATTGTTTGCAAAGGTAGTTGCGAAAAACCGGTCTTTAATCAGGCTAAAGCTCAACTCGACGAATCCTTGCGGCGCGTTTGGTTCGATGTGAGGTGCTCACAGATTACCGGAGTCATACTACAGGCGTGCGCTGCCCTGGTTCTTTGCTGTTAGACGGGACACTGTCCTTTCATGAGTTGTCATAAATTTGTTGGGTTTCAAACAATAAGACTGCTGCAGCTTCCTCCGCACTGTCGCCCAAAATGGCAACCTTACTTCCGTGATCATCGCCTGCCTTCCTGCAAGAACTAATATGCTGTTGTGATTTGCTAAGGAAGCCAACAATATAAAATGAACTTTTTGTTAGACGCATGGTAGCCTTAGTTGCTTATGTCCCATCAAGCGAAGCACGCAATGATAGAAAAGAGGCGTGGAATTTACCAGAAACGATGCAGGCGTTGGTGGGTTATTATCAGTGGAAATATTATTCACGATTGCGGTACGATATATATGAATCTTCAATGAGCTGAGAAGAAAACGTAAAGCTATTTCCTTAAGTAGAGAATAGCGCCACTTTTTCCTCGCCTATGTAACCGAGTCGAATCATATTCCATGGGCATGCTGTAATATGTGGCTATTTATCGTTGTTTCCAGAGGTCTGGTTTCAGTGAAGGGTATTTTCCTTGACAATGCCCGTACAGCTTGTAATGTTTCATGGCACTACTGTTCAGGCAATGTTATGCGCTTTCTTGCTTTACTTTGCAACTAAAGCTGATGATAACGAGCTTTAGCTGCAACTAAAGCTGATGATAACGAGCTTTGTGAATGGCTGCCCATTTTATTGTACGCGATGCTATGGAACAGAAGCGCTGCATGTGAAATCCGCAAGGCAGCTGCATTACCGAGGATGAAGTGCACAACTTCGCGTGGTGCGAGCTACTTGGGCATGCTCGCCCCGACGTCCCGCTGACGTCCGCAGCGCTGGTGTCCGCCTCCCGTTCGAAAATTCCGCCTTCTCCCTCGGCTGCCTCCTCCTCCTCGCGCCGAGCAGCGCCAGGGTGCGCGCGTCCTCCTCTGCTGCTGCCGCGTACTTCCTCGGGTTCTACGTTTTGTTGCTTCCCGTGATCAGGACAAACGAGGTGCAACCGTCAGGGAAAACGCTGCCTTGCCGCGAGTGAGCCTAGCCTTATTAATGAGTCATCATTATTCAAACGTGCTTTGTGTTTGCTGGGCACGCATAATTCATTCGCGATCGTCCGTGCTGTGCAGCCTACTCTCAGCAGCGCACAACAAAGGCATTAGTTGCGATGCAGCGGAGCGATTAGTCACGCTGAAGAGGACCCGTAGTTACAGCGTCGGTCTTTGCAACTCCGCAGTCTCTCATTAATTCCGCAGGCTGACCCTCCCACCGCCTCCTCCTCTCGGACGGCGTGGACGCCAAGTCACGTGTCCAACATTATACTTAAAGCGGCTCCTTCCCCGTGCCGCGGGCTGCCTCCCAGTTCCCGCGCCGACGAGCCATTTACTCGTTCGCCGAATTCGATTACTCGGTTTGTGGACCATTACCTGCTGCTCGGCCCGCTGCGAGTCCACCGTACACTGACGCTGCCTGGCAGCGCTCTCCTTTGGTTCCCGGCCCCGAGTCTTGAGGGCGTCAACGATGCGCCGAAAGAGCTGAAGGATTTGTCCCCGAGATTGTGGTATACCGGGGGAGGCCGGCCGGTAGGAAAAGGAAAAGCAACTAATGCGATGAATTAAGGGCAAAAGATCGGTTAGCCGGAGTTCGGTCGGCCGCTGGCGCCTGTCCGGAAAGATGGAGGAGCGAGGGGTCCACTAGCTGCAGAGTGAGTCTCCGGGCAGGTCACAGTCGCCGGGCACAAAATGAAAAGTGCCCAGCGCCTACCGCGACAGCTACCAAGAGGGATCGGTTGCAGTGGAAAACACCGGGCCCTGCAATATTACTTTCTTCTAGTTTAACTCTTTTTTCCTCTTTCGTTCTAGCCGCTTTCCTTGTACTGTAGGACTGGCTGCCGCATCGCAGTATTCAGCGTTTCGATTGCCTGTTGTCCTCCTTATAATCTCAAGCTCACCAAAACGAGTTCGAAACAGCAGAGATTGTTGTTTAAAAATTCATGAGGCGACCTGTTTGTTCATGAGGTGAGCCTGCCTGTAGTATGTCTAGGGACCACGAAATCAAATAAGTCATTAAATGGAAGTGAATGTGCGAAGGTTTTTGCTGCGTCTCCCAAAACAGTACACCAGCGCAGCAACGTGCTTTCGTTCTTCACAAAATGGGAGAGGGAGAGTTCGTTGTTGCATTCTGTCCTGCACGTGAGCTCGATAGATAAATCTGGAAGTGGAAAAAAGATCACATTGAACTATTTGTAAAACGCGTTGCGGCTGTTGGGGACCGAAGAGGTTGGGAGAAATGAATCTGGGAGCTGATTAGCATGGTCTCATGCGTCAAAGCTATTACTGCGAGGGAATTCCTTCATGCAAGAAAGAAATGATGAGGAGTACGGGCAAGTTCCGTGTTCGCACTGCTGTGTTCTAATCCCATGGGCACACTTTTTTTTTTCGACACGGTCTCAAAGCACCATGAAAATGGATATGCGGGGCTTGCCCCCTAAAGAACCGAACCCAAACAAAATGGGGTTCCTGACTATAACCTCATAGAAATTAAGCACATGATCATGCAGAGGAAGGCAGTATTTAGAGAGGAAAGTTTGCAGGTGCTTTCTAGCCTGAATAAAATGCAACTGGCCATCCAGCGGTTGCAGATCAACAAACATCCGCTCCAACAAGCGGTAAGCATAGAGCAAAATTTAAATAGTGCCCTTAAGGTTAAGATGGACAGGGAAAATAGGGAAAGGACAACACCGGCCAAAGGACCTCGGTTACTAGTTGGACTGACGACAGTATTAAGACGACGATGATGATGAGTGCGCCCAACGAGATGGTCAGTCATGATCAAAAGAAAAGAAATAATTATTTAGCAATGCAACAGCAGAGGATTTAGAAAAAGACAGGCCATATTACAGCAATATGTAAATGTGTTTATCTCAAACCCTCGGTAATAGCGCTGCAGGTGACCAGTGTGGACGCGAAGCTAATAGAATACAAGACCTTCCATCTTCACCCAATTAACGTTCATATTGGTACGCAAGGAATGCACGGCACAAATCATTGATCTGGAACTGTATGGGGTGAAGTATACTTGCATAAAAATGTTACCACTTCGAAGAAAAAGCAAGCGTACTTGGACCGTAAATATCTGTGGTTTGTGGCTTATGGGGGTTTAATGTCCAAAAGTGTTCCAGGCTATGAGGAACGCGGTAGTGAAGGGCTCCGGAAATTTCGACCACCTGGGGTTCTTTAACGAGCACCGACATCACACAGTACACGGGCATCTCGAATTTCGCCTCCATCGAAATTCTACCACCGCGTCTTTCGGGTTAGCAACCGACCATAACCACTGAGTCATCGCGGCGGCCGTAAATCTCTAAAGCAGGCCAAATGATAGAATGGGCAGGCTCATGAAAATTATTAGGAAAGCCAAGATTACAGCTAACGGAGGTCCACTACTAAAGTTAGGGGAATTCAACGCCGCAAGCTACCTATGGAGCTACTCATATGATATTACGAAGGGAAACACATAGCAGGCGCACTCAGGAATGAAGCGCTAACATTGTTTTGGTGATTGTTTCCTCTAAGCTTTCATGCGTAGTTAGGGACTCCCAGAGTGCATGTCGCAACTATACCAGAGGAAGAATATTTCGCTAGTCGCAGATCAGGTGCTTCAGGTTTCGATGGCAGATGCTGCGGCTAGCAGCATCTTTTTCGTGCATCGTTATTTTATTAATAAATAGCCGCTAACACTAACAACAACACAAAGACTTGGTGATATCGACCCCAGGCCACTCTGCGGATGTTGGAAACTAAGGCGCTCACGCTGCCGCCCCCTGCGCGTTATCCGCCTTTTTCACAAGGCCGCCGCTGTGCGCATGCGCCCCTCTTCTGCTCCAGCTCCACTGGTTGAAAACGAAGCCGCCTCCTCCTACTGCGCATGCGCAGTTCATGTTAGTGACAGGCGCATGCGACAGATGGCTGCAGCTGTCAAACACACGCACTGGCCACTTTGCCGGCGCAGCTGGCTCTTCGTAGAACCACATTGCGCCTGCGTCTCTCAGGTGCGTTTGCTTTCAATGAGTAGCAGACCAATTTTCGCCACTCGCCAGAGGCCGCCACTTCTTTTGAAAAAGGCGGATATTCCCGGGTCCCCCAACATTCGCAGGACCATGCCTAATTACTCCAAATTACTCCAACATTCGAGATTAACAAGGAAAGTATACGCCAAACCGGACAAAAATCTGACCAGGGAGCAAGGGGCCATCCTAACAACATTGCAATCAAATGCTTATATCAACCCATCCAAATTCAGCTATACGTTTTCAAATTCGTATGATCCATATTGCGCCTTCTGCGGTGAAGTGGCTGACTTATACCATGTGGTATGGGCATGCCAGAGCAATCCAGATATTCCGAGAATCAATAACCCAAAAACTGAGGCCCGTGAGGCGGCGTTGTCCAGCTCACACCCGGAAGATCAGCTTTGGCTCGTGAACCGGGCAAGAGCTGCTGCATAAGCCAATGGGCTCCTGGAATGAAAGCCCACCCAGCTAACCTCGATTTGTTCTCTGCATTAAACGTTTTTCTCGCTCACTCACGGTCTAAACATATCGAGATCAGTTTGTAATATACGAACAACCTAAAAAAAAATGCATCAAAACAGAAGCAGAACCTTGTCTGACACCATCGCATACAGCATTGCCGTAATCCCTACGAGTAATTACACTGCTCGTTCGGTGTTTTCCCCGATATAAACAATGGATGCTTCGTTGTCATAAAGGCTTCGAGGGAACGCAATAGAAGTACTGGCACCTGCACCCTGAACTGTGACGGTACCGCTTATTGAACAGTTCAATCCATTGTAAAAAAATGTGTATACATGTGACGGCAAAGTTAGACGTTTACTGGAACTGTGGACATTTCTCTGCAGGCTCATCACTCTGTTCTAGAACTGGGCCCTCACTACTTACACATTATAATTGATGAAATAAAATCCACTCTCGAATTTCATACAGATACCATAGAGATAAGTGGGTCAGGATAATGTAACGATATTATGGCAGTTTCGTTCCATGTTAATTTATCTAGTCCTTCGCCACGGGCTCATCAGCTACGCCACAGCACTGCTATCGCCAGAATCTGCCGGTCGCAGCGGCGGATGATGAAAACAGAATGCAATAGATGGACAAAAATTGATTAGACATACCGGTCCTTGGTTAGTATCACATACTGATCCTTTTCCTTCGATCCGTTATACACTATAAAGGCGTCTACAGATCGTACCGGCCAGTCAAACAACAGACAAGTTTTTCCAGGGGCAGCCACGTATCCAAGGTGGAGCCCAAGTCCCCCCTCTCGATTCTCTTGGCGGTGCTCTTAGTGGGCATGTACCGCGTATACTTGTGCTAAAGCGATGGTATTTTATTTAAAAGGTGCATTAGCTTTGCTGCACTATCAGCCTCGGAGCTTAAGCAAGTTGCCCGCTCAAACTCAACTTTTCTTGTATCTTTCTAACGCTAAATCTTAACACCACTGCATGGGCGCGGTTCGCACTAAGAGAGACCTTTAGCTTAGCTTAGCGTGTACCGCTATATCGCCCACCGCCTGGCGCGGTGCCGCCAGTGCGCACGCGCTGATTGGTCCCGACGCGGCAGGCGTGCAAGCAGCTGGCCGGCACGTTGAGGCCTCGACGCAGTCTGTGCGTGCGCAGTGATAGCGTGCGCTACGCTGTAAGCGGCAGTGGCACACCCTTTGCTAAAGTGTAAAGTGAAAAAAAAAAGTGTAAAGTGCAAAAAGTGCAAAGCTAAAAGTGTAAGTGTAAAAGAGCGCACAGGTCGGTGCGGGCACAGCCCTCTTGTAATTCTTTTGTTTTGCTGACGTGTGTAGGAAATGTTGCAAGCTCTTCGTTTGTTCGTTGGCGTGAGTTATTCCAAAAAAGAATAATGGAGTGCAGAGCGTTTCTAGGACAATTCGTAAGTGTTAAGCCCATACACAGCTAAATGAGGTACCAGTTTTCGAAAAGTAACCACGACCGCGTTGGAAGCGGACTGGCGGTGGAGCGGCGACGCTACGTTCGCAAGCTCTCGATGGTTGAGAGGATAACCACCGTAACCTGAACCTGCGCCATGGCTATCCTGCTGCGGCTGAAAATAAGTCACCTGATAGCCAGCGAAACGGTAAGTTCCTTTTGATAAAGAGGATACATACATTTGTGAGTCACATTGCACGGCAAAAATAAGCAGATGAATAAGCAAAAAAACGTTCTCAAATTTCAGTCTGGGTCTCTTACAGTCATGAAAATTAATGCTTGGATAAGCAGAGAGGGGCAAAAATGCTTGGAGGCTTGGTGTAACGGGTTTAAAATAGTCGACTACCATCTAAAGCAGTACGGCCGCATCATCTCCGCTTGACCATGCTTCGCAGGTACATGGTAAATGTCTATTTCACGTGCGTGTGGTCTTTGCCACCATTTTTGTTTTATTTTGAACCGACCTGATTGTTTGGGCCCATCGGACGCCTTGCGTAGTTCAGCTAAAGTTCATGTTACGCTAACGCACATGCCTGCCGCAGTTGGCTGTGCAGTTCTGATCCTGTGCTCGTAAGTTCTTTCAGTTTGTTTACAGCAGTCTCCCAATGTGGAGTGGACTTGAAGTGAGGCAGTATTTACCTATTGGCATCCACACAGGCGCAGATTGTGCAGAAACTGCGTAGTGGAGGAAATTCGTGAGTCCCCCCCTGCTTAAAACACTAGCACCCTCGCATAAAAACTGGTGCTGCATATACGCACCAGATATTTGACCGGACGCAGGCGGAAGTCAGACAGCAGCCCGGTTTGATAAGTCTCATTATCATGAGGTCAGGGAAAGGAACATATCCGAGCGTGACAAACGATGGAGCAGAAATAACAGCAGTGATATCATTATCATGGTAAGGTCAGTTGTAGTGACTGTTGTACCAAAAATGTTCCACGCTTTTCTCTGGTTCCGCAGAATGTGTATATTGATGGCAACATCCAGAACTGCATATCGAGACATTGTTTCCTCTTCGTTCTTCTTCGTCTTCGCCACTGGTGAGCACTGCCTCAGATACTGGAACTGACGAATGAAATCGCCTGCTGGAAGTCAGCCGTGACGTCGCAGACTACGGGAACCAATAAAAATGAAGGAAAAGAATGAATCTCGGAAAGAATCAATAAAAAATAATGCCCCAGTTTCTCATTCTGCCTTATACCGAAAGGATATGCACCAGACTTAGTCAACGATTAGTCGGGTTGTGTACTTTGCTTCACGGCGATCTTGCGAAGTTGCTATGAAAGAATAACCGCGTTCGCAGATGAAATCTTTATATTACAGTAAAGAGCATTGACATATTACGACTGCAAATCCCGAATTTGCTAGTACCCTACTTAAACATGTGTCCCCACCGAATATCCATAACAACTCTGGTAAAAGAGAAATTAAATAAACCCGGCATCTCGTATCACAACAAAAGTGGTAGTTTGGAAGGTGTTCACATAATGATGACGTGACGATGAATGTAACTCTCAGGAGCAAATATTTCTCTCCTCATTAAGACAGCAACATTCTTCTGAGAACACGCACGATGGGATATTTTCATCCACTCAGCAGATGTCTACGAGGCTGTACAGAGTCTTGCCGAATCTACTGAGCTCAACACAGTATGCAGCGATTGCATCCCTGCAAAAAGACCACCTCGTAGTCTTTCTTCTACAGAATGCCCGCAAACATTCGTCCGCCTTTTCTTTCTTTCTAAGGGGCATCGACACATCTGCCTTATCGTTCTGTCGAGAAAAAGTTTTATGTGCATTTCGAGATCTCTAATTTTTTTTTGCTACCCTATATCGTCTCCTGACCTCTACCTGTGTTTGAAACCGCCAGGTACAATTCAGTTTCGCAGTCGTGCATTGCGGTTTAACAAAACGAATCAATCATATCAGTATTAATGTTATAGCGTGGAACACGTAATGCCTGTTCTATTTCACCATCGCCTTCAATACCACTGGCAGTCAGTGGGCTGAGGAACACGCTGCAGGGGATTACATAACAACGATGAACACAAGCGCACAGAAACCTAGAGGTACTCACAGCGGGTCGATCGTTTAAGTCCGCACGTTTCTTGCCCCATATAATGTAGACGAACCATAACAAAAATATCACACACGCCGGTAACAGATGTAAAGGCAAAAGAAATAACGGGCAACAGCTAGGGTTAAGAAGGAGAACGCAGCGCCCCGGAGAGAGAGACACACAAACGCAGACACAAAAAAAAATAGGACACACGCAAAAACGAGGAGCCAACAGAGTAGTGGGATCAAGTGAAAAAAAAAAAAAACGGCCGCTTTCATCGCACGGTGCACCAGCAGAGGGAGAGGAAAAAGAAATGAAAGAAAGGCAGAAGCGGGAGGGCAAGAGGGCGGCGGATAAAGGAGGAAAACTAATGCGACAAGTGCAGCGCAGAAGCCGCGCACGGACAGGACCGAGCTGCGGCCGGCACAACGTCGAAACGGCGGCAGGAGCCGGGTCCTGCAGCGGCCCGTGGTCATCATTAGTTAACTGCCACAACAACATGATAGCTTCCTCCCTTGCTCTGAGCGTGTCCCGGAGCGATATATCGATGATACTTCCGAGGTCTCGCTCGCGGACTGTCCTCCGCTGCAGCTGCGCGCTCGGCGACTTTGAGTTGTGTACTTCGCTTCAGCTCGACCTGCTCTTCGGAGCCGGACCGGTTCGACTGTGCGTGCGTGTGGGCCAGTGCCGCGGGAGTCCCCATTCGGCCGATTTCTTTCACATTGCGGCCTGTGCTCCCGGGACCCGTAACAGCGCCCTTGAAAGGTTTAGAAATATTGTGCCACACGCCGATCCCCAAGTCCTAGTCTTTCGACGTTTGACTCTGGTTCGTGGAGAACTGCACTTGTTGCCCTTTCGCAGCGTAGCCTTGCTCTGCTGCTTAGTCCGTGTGACTTTCAGGCCGGGCAGCAAATGCGGCTAGCAAGTTAGTTCGTCCCGCAGTTGATCTCTTTTTTGCTTAATTTCCGTTGCTCATTTGTGTTTATGAGCTGATATAACGGCTCAGTTGATCCAAGCTTCGAGGTTCCTAACAATGCAAAATGGCGGTAGATATATGGTTTCTTCAAGTATATTCTTTTCACTTTTCGTTATTATTGTCATATATCACAAAAATGTTTCAAATACCTCTGCACAGGCAGATCTTACGGCATTATTAACATTCTGTGCTCATCTCTCGGTGCATGTGTTTTAATTCTTAGCAAGCGCTATTGATTGGTACTCAAGTTGTTAAGTTTCTTCCACTGGGTAAATATATACATAATGTCCAGGCACTGAGTCACAAATAATGATTGCGTCAAACAGTTTAACGTGACGGCATTGCTGAAACTTACGAGCATGACGCTCTATGCCAGTGATATAAGTACGCAGGTTATATAATGATCACCAGGGTGCTACCTTCCTTCATTCTGCGGCGGAGAATTTAGCGGCAAGCCTATGTTCTTTTAACTGAATGAACGAAAACTGCCACATTAGCAGCTGTGTGGGTACACGTTGATGATTTCCCTCCATTTCGGCTTCAAACCGCCCTGATTCAGGAACACAGCCACGCACACACAGAGAGACAAAAACCGATGGAACAAAGAAGGCGAGCTTTATCACTGCCGTAGAACAATGCGGCGCAGAAGGCGCGAGGAGGCAGCGTGTTCTGTGACGTTCGAAGTGGCTCTCCGTCGGGGCGGAGGAGGCGCTTTCGAAGTGATCCGAGAAGCTCGACCATGTCACCGCGGCAAGAAGCAAAGCGCACAGGGCCGTGGGGGTTTACTTGTGGGCCGCGCGTGTCGCCAGCAGATACAGCCATTCATTTGAAAACGGGCCGAGGTGGCGAAACTTCACGCCCAGGCGCCCGGCGGAACAAGACCGCCGCCATTCAGGGCCGCACATCTCTCAAAACGATAGCGGCCAATGAGCTGGCCGGACAAACAGAGCGACACTCGACGAGGGCATACACGGCTTTTCCCCGCGGCCCACTCGTCTTGGGCACACACGCTCCGAGCAGGAACACAAGGGAAGAAAAAGGACTCGCCGAGGACGGGCGATAGAAGCTCTATATCGCAACCATATATACGTCTTGAGGGCAGGCACCATAACAGCGTGTCACACCAAGACATTTGTCTTCGGCCCGAGGGCTAAATTGCCAAAGCGCAAGAAAAGCAGCGGGGCCTGCCGGTGATGATGACGATGCGACCGACGAAGAGGAGCCGAGATAGCCCTTATATCATCTACGATTTCGCCGCTCCCCTCGCTGCTCTTGTTCGCGGGCAACTCTTTTGTCTTTGGGACGCGTCGCGACAGACAGGCGATTCGCCGGCCCCAGTCGTGGGGACTCTGCTTCATCATGGAAGATTAAGTCCCCTTCCGGACGGCCGTTTAATAAGGTCTCTTTGTTGGCAGGGACAAAGTCTTTTATAGAGCGGGCCCGCGTGATGCATGCCCCGCTGTCGTCCTCGGCTGTTTTTGCCGACCGAAGAAGAAAGTAGACCTCCAATGCTGTGCGACAAAGCTCTCTCTGGCCGCTGCTCTGCTCCTGATGGCTCCACTCCCGCCGCCGAGCGTGCGTGATCTGATAACGGCGACGAACGACTAATTCATGCCCGCTTCAATTTCGGACATTCCACTTTATTCTTGCGCCATTAGTCCCGGCCCGCACTTTTCCCTCGTAATTGCAGCTCTTGATTGCTCTCGGACATTCGTTACGGCCGCTGCTGGAAAAGCTGTACTTCGTATATACCAAGCACCGCCGCTTTAGCCGCGTCAAGCGCAAGGAAACATGCAACTCCTTTTACTTCGTGTATAGTTCACTGCCATCCGTTGATCGTGACAAAGCTGGGATGACTTCGTATAGTTCTGCAAGCACTGTATATATTCTAACCTAGCTGGGTGCTCCCTCATTATCTCTCAATTGCTTCTTCACGTGCTTAACGGCGCCATTAAAAAAAAAGAGCTATATATGATGTGTTTCACTGCAACAAACACCTTCCAATGTTTAAGGCTCGCGCACTGTTGCCCTATTTTCACCATTGGACTCGTAGTTGGCATCGAGACCGTTTGTACATCCGAGATCTCGGATCACGATAACTGGCGCACGTTTCCCACTTTTTTATCGTCATTGTATAGTCTACCCCCTCCCTCTCTTTTGTAATTTCTTTTTATGCTTGCGAGAAGGCCATTTGCTGAATTTCAGCATAGCTTACCTTTCATGCGCCGCCTACCAGAAGTTCTACTGATCTTTTTAATTCTCATATACAGGGTGTTTCACCTATGATTTTCTGCAGGTTTTAAAAATAGGCTTTCTGATTAGAAGAGCGCTTTTGCCAGCTCAGAATTGTCAGCGGTGCAGTACATCAGAATACAGCTAAGATGTGCTAACTAGCAAGCTGGTTAGCAAACACTGAATAGTTAACTTTTTAACTATTGCTTATAGGCTCCTTAATTATTGAGATACGTGTAGTCCACCGCAAGTAATACCCATATCAGTTTTGAGGACTTCAAAAACGCGGTTAGCCTCGGCGCTGCGGCCCAACAAATTTTTGGCCATTTCGACGTGTTACGCGCACTCGAGAAGTTGCTTTACCTTCAAGATTCTCGGAAGCGCATGTATTTTGGCGCGAAGTAGCCAAAAGGGCCACATCACCGAGGGTAACCGCGTTTTCGAAATTCTAAAAAATGACATGGATATAGCTTAAGGCGGTCTATACACGCCTCTCGGTAATTAAGGAGACCAACAGTAATAGTTTTAAAGTTAACTGCTCAATATTAGTTAATCAGCCTGCTAATTAGCACGTCTTAGCTGTACTCTGATGCATTATATCGCTGAAAACGCTGTGCCCAAAAACACGTTCTTCTAATTCAAAATGCCCATTTTAAAAATTGCAGTCTTATGTGAAGCACCCTTTATATGTGGCCACGTGTGATAAATCTAGAAGTTTGATTTTATGTGATTTAACGTCCCAAAGTCCCTCAGGCTGTGAGGGACGCCGTATATAGCCGAGGTCTCCGGATAATTTCGACCACATGGTGTTCTTTAATGCGCACTGGCATCGCAAAGTACACGGGCCTTCAGCATTTCGCCCCCATCGAAATGCGACCGCCGCAGCCGGGATCGAACCCGCGTATTTCCGGTCAGCAGCCGAGCACCACAACCGCTGACCCACCGCGGCGGCTAAAACCGGGAGCTGATACGCCTGAACATAACCATCACAAGGATATTAAATGCATAGGCAGATAATAATGCATATAATGCGTGCCCGTGCACCGCCGCGTCTAGCCTCCATGACGGACATTGCGCCGTTGCGTACCTTGACAACAATGGAGGGGTTTCCTATTTCCTTGCCAAATGGCGCTGCGTCCATCCCGCAGCTGGTGAACAAGAGCTGCGATTAGCCGCAGGGAGGTTGCCGCGGAGTGCGTTGTGCAGAGCGTCCACCCACCGTTGCCTCCAGCAGAATTTCGGCCACGTATCACCTTCGAGCGCTGTCATGTCGGCGCCCTAATCTTCTCCTTGTCATTGCGCCGGCATTAATTAAACGATTCAAAGCGCTGGGCCGCGACTTATCTTCCCGTCGCACTCCCCGCCGCTCGCGCGAGCCGGTTCGCTCAGCATGGCGTCGTCCGCGTGCTTGGGTTACTCTCTAATGTGGCGTGCACGTGCTTTAACTTTTCTTGCTCCCCTGCTTTTCCGGGAGTGCGCGGCGCAAGTTGCGAACCGCAAGCGCTCGTTATTAATGACTCCACGTGTTGCTGACCCTGTCTCTCTCCTAAATGGTACTAGACTTCTTTTACTGGTTACAATTTCGGGCTCGCCAGACGCGTTATTGTTGTGCCCGCGCCGCCGCTTGTTCTTCACTGAACGCACGCGGATGCGTATTTATAACACTGGCCTGTCCAATAAATCACGCGAAACAATGCAAGAACAGCCGTGCGCCCGTGCACAAAGTTGGGGCGATACATCACCAGAAATTTAGCAGTGGGCGCGCGCTTTTTCATTTCTTTTTTTTTTTCCCCTCATTGTAGATTGCGCGCGAGGAGGCACGCGTTGAGCGATAAATAATTTTTCATTTAGCGTGCCAAATTAACGCGATTAGCGATCACTAAGACGTTCGTTTAACAAGGAGAGATCGCGAAAACGTCGATTAATTACGGAAATACTGAAGTATGACTGGCGAAACGGCCCAACAACAAAACTTTTTTTCTCTTTCTCTCTTCTCCTCTTTTGATGCCATTTCTTTCCCACCTTCAGCTTGAAACATCATCGTCTTCACGAAGGAACGAAGCTCCGAGCTGGTGCGAGCGGGCCCGCTTTTACGTCTGAGAATTGGAAGTCTCCCCCGATGCGGGCCACAGTCCTTCATTTGTTATACGCCTCAAAAAGAGTGCAGGTTGCGCACGACAGGCACTTGCCCCTCGGCACAACAAGAGAGATCTTGCATGCGCTCAGGCATTTCAGCGGCGCAGAAACACCATACGTGATAATTACGCGGCTGCGAACAATGGGTTCTAACTTGTTTCGTTTTTTTTTTCTTCCGCTCAAAAATGACGACAGACTGCGGCATCAGTGTGCTCCGATCGCGTCTGTAGCGCCAGCAGTCAAGTGCAGACTGTTCACAATCGAATGCGAAACCCGTTCAGTGTTGGTGTGCACTAAACACGCAGAATGTGCTACTTCAATGCGGCAGGCACAATGCACCCATATACACACTGTACAACTTTCAGTGTGCCAGGCACAAGGAACCAGTGTACAGGGCGTGCCACTTTCGTTTGCACATACAAAGACATGCAGCACGCATACCTCCCTCCCTCCCTCCCTCCCTCCCTCCCTCCCTCCCTCCCTCCCTCCCTCCCTCCCTCCCTCGCTCGCTATTATAGCAACGCAAAACTTTGCTGAAATGCTTCAGGCATCAGACTCGTCATAAGGAGCATTCTAAGCAACGACACAATTCGTTGTTGTTTTTTTTTTTGCATATGACAGTCAAATGTCATCGCCAGTGTATCTATACCAATCAACCGCTTCAAGAGGACATTTTTCAAATGCGGCCGACGACCACTCGCTCATTCTTGCTTTTGCGAATACATCGAGTGAAATTCAGCCTTTTCCACTGCAAGTAACAAAGCAGTGTGCAATTTCCGCAGGAAAGTGAGGTATTAAAGCTTCCTCCACATGAACGCTATAGGGCAGTCTTTGAAGCATGACATACAAACGTGTGGAAGGTGCGTGCGTGTTGCTCGCATGGTTTCGATCAAGTGTGAAAAGCGCCATTGATTTTTCTTTCTCACAAAAAAAACGAAGAAATAAAATAAGCGCATTCGCAAGTTAGCGCTTTGTAATGCCAAAACGAACATCCAAAAAGGCCTCGTTAAAACATCCAGAAAGTCGTCTTTCTTGTTTGCTTCCCTCTTTTCCCCTCCCTTTTTATGTACGGGGCGAGGCTCATTTTAATAATACAAGTAAATATAGCAAGTAAACTTAGATCTATGTTTGTAGACTGAGAAAATTGATTTCAATTATCCTGGCATTTGGTTTTTTTGTGCAATGTGTTTTATTTATGTTCTGCATTAATCAAATGTTTTGGTTTGTATACTGACTGTTCTTCATTGTTGTCGCCAAAACGCCGCCTAATAATTGTGGCAGCGGACTCGCCAAGCCGCAGACTGGCAGCTTTTTTCTCGTGGTCTTCCATCTGTAATGTGCATGGTGGAAATAAAGATTTGATTTGATTTGATATTAAAGATGTCACATTCACACGTATGTGCTCAGGACTGACTTCATCGCTTGTGGAAGAGTGCCCTGCTCTACATGCCGTGTATCGCAATGTCGCCCTGGGTTATCTCACACAAGTAGACAGGGCGTTTCTGCAAAATCAAAGAAATCGACATCTCGACATGCAAGTTGGCCTTCGGTACTCGTACCAAGTGGTCTTCAGGCATGCGTGGCCTGCACATAATAATTTATTAGCGGCGCATGCTGACAAGCGCCGCTAATAAACCTGCGACGTAACCACGGATATTGTGGAGCTCAAAATGCGATCGCTTACTTTGTAGTTTCTCTTTCAGGTAAACATCTAATTTGTCCAAGATTGCGAAGGACTACAAGCCAGCGTCACTGAAATCCTACGTTTTCTTAGAGAAAAGAGTAATTACTCCCAGAAGGAGGAAAAAAAACCACAGACATGTTTACATGCTTTTCGCGCACTAAACGCCCGCGTCATGAGGTCGTCTTAGATAGCGAGAAAGAGAATGACGTATTCAAGCGCATTTCTGCAAGTCCGGCTCGCAGAGAACACGGCGTTGCGTATGTAGCGTGGTGAGCAATCTTTTTCTAACAATGGCGTCGTATCGCGTTCATAGCAGCCTAGCGGCGGACAGGCATTTTCACACTTCGGGCTTGTGCGTGTTATCGACAAGTTCGTGTCCCCCCCCCCCCTTCCCCCCCCTTCCCCCCGCCCCCCTCTTTCCGTGCTCCCTTCAAGGGCGCCCATAGCGGCCAGGTGCCGCAGGTGAGGAAGGCGCCGCAGCGGCAGCAAAAGCCCCTCGCGCCATTCTTCCGCGCCGGGCGAGTTCTTGGGCGTCCCTAATTTGCATAAACAAAGCCGCATTTCCTCTAACTAATTACGTCGACGAGGTGCAAACAGGAAGGGGACTCATGCGTCATCCGTGTTCGCGCCTCATTTGGTGCCAGGCCGGCGACGCCGCTGCGGCTGACGTGCGAGCGGCAGCCGTCCCCGGCGGCGCACTTTCGCACGCCGCGCCTCATATGGCGCCCATCGCCGCCGCAGTGCGGGGCGAAGGGGGTGACTCGGCCCGCCGTCGCGGTCCGGACCCACGGCTGAACACCCCCTTCGCCAAAACACGTCGGAGCCCAGCTCGACGGCTAATAATTCACCCCGTACATCAGTCCGCCTCACAGAAAAGGACCGAATGCGGCGCTTTCGGCAGGAGTCGCGTTAATGGTCCCGACAAGTGTCAGCCTCGCCCCCTGCACCAGCGCGCACCGCTTTCCAGCCTGGCAGAGCCTGGCGGACAGTGGCGTTTGCAGAAGAGCTCGCCGCAAGACTAGCGCGATTCCGGTCCTATAGTGGAAACGTTCCCGAACGCTCAGCGGAGCCACGGAGGACGTCGGGGGCTCGCCGCAAGTGTAGCTTTCCCTAACGGTATTTGGTCCGTGGGGACGCCTTCTGGCTTTTGGTGTGTGTCTGCGCGCCATATGTGTGTGCGTGTGGAGGGGGGTCCGTTTAAGAGAGCATTACATTTAGGTACAGTCCCATAAGCGGCGGTACACTTGTGCCACCGGTGCGTTAACCTGCGAATTTCGTCGCACAAAAGTGAGGGCGCCTTTCTTGCTGCATCCACAGTACGGCCCGAAAATCGTCGCCCATGCCCTGCTCCTCTGGAGCTGTCAAAAGTGAGCATCGTTTTCGTACGACGCCATATAGAGACTAGCGCACCTGAGGTCCAACTGCGTCGCCGCTGGAGGGAATTTTATCGAGAAGTAATGTAATCCTAGGAAAGAGGGCCTTCCAAAATTTCATTTCAATGTGGTGCGTTATCTTAAAGTTCCATTCGCTTAATAATAAGTTCCCAGTAGACAAATTATTGAAGACCCCTCGTATGCGTCGAACCCAGCGAAGGCGGGTGCTTGCGAGCAGATACTCAGAAATACTGAAAAAATCGCATTTTGTCAAAGGGAGGTTGTTTATGAATTCAATTTTAAAGCGATAGCTTTGGAGTTGTCACACCAAAACTCCGCCTACGTCCGATGTCGCGAAATTTTTTGATTGGTCGAGAGGTCACGTGAACTTGGGACGTCACCACAACCTGCACAACGTGGCAGTTTGAAACGTGCTCACCATGACAGATGGCAATTAAATAAGTGGTCAAAAGAGGTCACGTGACCCTGTGACGTCATCACAACCTGCCCACATGGTTGTGAGCAACCAATTCTCTGTACAGCAACCAATCGAAATCAGACACCAAAAAAAAAAAAGTGATATGTGGAAGTGACGGCACGATTCCAATAGGCGAGGACTATGCAGCTGTAAAGCGGCCCCGAACATCACGCTGAAGTGCCGCAACTTCGCCCACTCCGCGCGTGCTGCCGGCTTGATGCTGCCTCCCTTCCATCAGCAGCTGCTCAGTCATACGGAATGGTATTTTTGTTTATTTATTTACCACATTACCCATGGTGCCATTTTTTTTGTATTACATTTGGGGGGGGGGGGGAATTATTACATAAGCACTACAACAAAGTTGCAGTTAATAAGAACGCAGTGCAGAAAATACAATGTCGCATAGTTTGAAACCAACAAACAAAACAATAAATAACACAGCAATTAGACAAAACATTCGTTAGCCACCGTGCACGCCCCTCAATAAATAAGTAAATAAGGAAAGTAACAGTAATAGTTAAAAAGTTATCCAATATTTGTTAACCAGCCTTCTAGTTAGCACGTCTTAGCTGTATTGTGATGTGCTATACACCATTCACAATGCTATGCGACACGACTTATTGGGGCAACTTATTCCGTTTTCTTATTGTTTTCGAAAAAAAAAATGCTTTTTCTCTTATTCTAATCTGTTCTGCATTTTATTTCTTTTAAATGGAAAGTGTGGCCCTTTCTTGCTGATATGTATCCTGGCGGAAGCAAATATTGGTCACGATCAGTACCAGTTTTGCAATGAAAAATGTTATGGAAGAATTTAATCATAAGTAGGTACCTGCGTTTCTCAAATGTGCCCCATCCTAACGACTTCGCCGTTCATGCATGGCCGCTCAATCTGTCGTGGCCCACGATAAACTGGAATTACTGTTGTAATCATTCAATACAAAGCGCACAACTAAACTAGGAACCTTTCCTAACTTATGAATATCAGTTTTACATTTACGGTCCCGTACTGTGCCCGCGTACTTTATAGTACAGTGCTTACATTAGTAGTGTGCTGTGTGTTTCACCTAAGATATTCAGCAATTAAAAAAAAAGGCTTTTTTTTTTAGTAGATGAGCGCTTTTTTTTCGCATAGCACTGTGAACGGTGTAGCACATCAGAATACAGTTAAGACGTGCTAACTAGCAGGCTTGATAACAAGTATTGAATAGGTAACTTTTTAACTCTTACTGTTACTTTCCTTAATTCTTGAGGGGCGTGCAGCCCACTGTAAGTAATATCCATATCAGATTTTACAATTTCGAACACAGTTACCCTTGGCGCTGTAGCGTCAACAAATTATTCCTATATCGCGCCAAAATACATGCGCTTTCGGCGAAAAGCTTATAGGCGAAGAAACCCCTCGAGTGCACGTAACTCGTCGAAATAGGCAAAATTTTCAGGGCACAGCGCCGAGGATAAATGCGCTTTCGAAATTGTAGAAACCGATATGGATATACTTTCGGTGGGCTGCACGCCCCTCAGTAAATAAGGAGGCTAACAGTAATAGTTAAAAGCTAAACTATTCAATGTTAGTTAACCAGCCTACTCGATAGCACGTCTTAGCTGCATTCTGAGGCACAATACACTGCTGTCAATGCTGTGCCGTAAAAAGCACACTGTTACCGTTTTAAGGAAACACTTGGCATTTTTGCGCAGAAAGCCCAAAAGACGACATGCTTTCGCAGACATGTAGGTAACTTGCCTGTGCCAAGACAGTTCACTGAATAAACAGGCACCAGGATACTCGTATTGAGTGATGGACAATGAATTCGCATTACTAATGCTATAAACAAATTTATGGGATTACTTTTTCTTAGTAAAATACACATGAACACTTTTCTGAAGATTAATATTCATACCCCATTTTCCACACCAGTCAGCAATCTTGTCAAGGTCGCACTGTAACGCATCACAGTCAGCAGCATCGGTAACAGTTTTGCATGAAACACAGGCATCAGCGAATAGACTCAAGGAAGAAGATGTCCCAGAAAAAAAAAAGAAGTTATTTATGAGGATTATAAACGATAGCGGCCCAGAACAGACTCTTGGGGGACACCTGAGGTAACAACGGCTTCGTCAGAAACTTGACCACCAGCCACCCCCTGTGCTTTTATAAATAAGGGCATGCTTCTATGCGCGGTATTATTTTACAGTGATAATGTTTCTAATAATGAAGCATGAGGTACAACGTCAAAAGCCTTTTTTAAATCGTGGAACACACAATCAACTGAGAATACTGTAAAAAAATTGTCATCAACGCGCCGCGTTGGTTTTCAATAGCTGTCTTAACTACTCGGTGCGAGCGTAGGACAGACAGGTTTTAGGTCATTATCAACATATAAGTGACCCTACGGGGGAGCAATTGCCGGCAGAATAAGCAAGGCTAATCCCAGCTGTAGCATTCAACACCTCAACTCAAGTCAACTTAGGACAGACTTTAAAAGGAAGATTTTGCGACGCATCGAAAGGTTGGACTATTCCCGAATCCCATCGATATGTTCATAACAATATCTCACAATATTCCACAGCTGCCTCACAATTGACAATGCTGTCCAAGAAGAATGGATTTGCTTGTTTTCTTGTGTTGCTATACACTCTGTGCACACTATGCCGAGACAGATTACAAAAATAAAATGTTAATTACCTTTCTGAGGACGAACATTTTACACTGTTGTTGGCTCTCGCCGCACACGCCCAAAGCTTATGCTGTTTTTAATTAGTGACAAAACAGTTTTTTGAAATCAGTGAACTTATGACAGCCGAATGTACATGAAAATGTCCCCTCGCGTCGGAGGGATGCAAAGAGTGAAGGGGTGTCCTCGTCCGAAGGCTTATTCTTCATGACCAGAAGTGCTCCGTGGCGCGTTTCCAATAAATAAAGGGTGCCGGGTGAGCACGGACAACTGTGCTCTCAGCGTCTAAGAAGGAGTCGAGTGCTGTTTGCATAGAGACGGCATTCCGTTTTGAATAAAAGACACGTGCTCTTCGCTTCGTAAATTTAGGGCAAAATAACTGACAATTTTTGCCATATCCGCCAAGCGACTTGCATGAATTGCTCATTTTACGTGCCAAATATCGCGTATACTGATCTTCGTAGATGGCACAGTGAGCCTTTCGTGTGGCTATAGAGTCGTATATTCGGGAGCTATGGAATGCGTCAGGAGGGAGGAGAAACTGCGCATAGCTCCGAAAGTCAGCGCTGCCGAAGCTTACACAAAGTTTATGGTATACATCACCTGAGGCCCAGTAGCACCTACTTGTATCTACATGCATCTGAAAGCAGGTGTCTTTCGCCAAGGTGATAATAACAACGCAAGCAAATCTTTCCTGTTTAGCTTCCATGGAGCAACTTCAGTGCCTTTGGCGCCCGCCGAAATTCCCGTAGCTGAGACTATAACTTTGGAAAGTTTTTCTTCCCTACTTTCTGCATTTGGGGCGGGGGGGGGGGGGGGGGGGTGCTGTTAAAGCGCGCGAAACGTTGGATAATAATAGGAGCACTGAAAGCTACCGCAATGGCACAAAATTTGAAATCATAGAAATGGCAGGTCAGGCGCTGCAATCCCCGCAGCAGGTACGAGCTCTCAGACCATAATTTCGCCCCCAGTGCCTCTTCCTCTATACTTATTGGGCAGAGGAAACTTCTCTAACCACGCAGTATTTTCTGAAATGGCGCCTTTAATTTACTTTGGTTTATATGTTTCCGCATTAAAATTTATTTTGCTGAAGACTTTTGAAGCGAAAAGCTTCTCTACGCTAGGTAAAGCTGTCATCGCGTAGGCCGGAGAATGACCTTGAACGACCTTCAGCCCAGCCACGTTAGCCATGTATGACCATATGCGGTACAATTATGGTGTCGAACCCTTGACTCCCCGACCTTGAGCAATGATCTTTAGTTCACCTTTGACCTCTGACTCCGGACCTCTGACCTTTGACCTTTGATACTGCATGACCTTTGGATTGACCTTTTACCTTAAGAACATCCGATGGCGTGATGTGAAGCCATGTGATGACATCCGATGGGGGTGTCGTAAGACCATATGATACCACCTCATAGCCACGTGGTCGTGTGGGTTTACATAGAACGGCTGTCGCGAGCGTGTAGCCGAGCTGCCATGGACAAGCCTCAGACTCCTAGCAAGCGTGCTTGCTTTTCGCTGTATTCCAGGGTTAGCCAGGCTAAGCCACTGACAATTTTTTGTTCAAATTTACATACATCGAGTGAATGAACGGTGAATTCATCTATACTGCGCAAAAAAAAAAGCTTTGAATATGCATATTGACCTCAAAGAATTATGCGCTAGCCTGATGCTGGCACGTTGCATTTTTGTTTTGCAGTTTTTACCAACTCGAGTGAGCACCATGCAAGAGTACAACCCACGTTCATAGAAGCTGCCAAAAGGCACTGATTTCTGCGCTAAGCAAAAGTCGTCCCACTAGTAAAATCAATAAATAAGTATCGCCAGAGTTTTGCGCGCCACGTTTCGTTAGAACATATGACTATCTCACCTTGAATGACCACCTGGACGCATGCTATAGTGTCGCCCCAGGAGTAATCATTTGCGAGTGACGATCGTGGTACAGGTTTCAAATGAAATTGAACAACAATACAAATTACTAACGGCCAAATAGCTCTTTGTACTCATTGGAAACCGCACTTTCTGCAGCCATGCGCTGTTTTCCTCAACTGAACTATTTGGTTCGAAGAACCTCGCGATATGCTACATCTGTGCCATATGCACTGCTGTTCCTCGACCAGGAGACAACACGGAGACCGCTTGCTAAAAACAAGCCGAGGTGATAGAGATCTGTGTTTTTGAGCGAACTCAGCTTTATCAACAACACACTCGTCGTTGGTCTGTGTTTTTGAGCGAGCTCAGCTTTATCAACAACACACTCGTCGTTCCTTTCTCAGCGGTCACGCATGCGCCTGCACCGTCACAACATGAGATTCTGTGCGCACAGCTTCGCGTTGCCGCAGAATCAAAGCCATCTCCTCAGGAAAACTCCGTTTTTTTTTGCTTGTTTGTTTGTGTGTTCTCTTGGCGCTCCTTTTCTCAGGGAACGAGAGCCACAGATGTGTGCGCGGTCGGTCATCACCGGGCCGCTGTCGCCGCCCCCCCCCCCCCCCCCCCCCTCCTTCTCCGGGCCGCCCATGCCAAGCGTGCTGAGCCCGACGCCGGCGCGCTATGAGCGAAAGCTGGCGCGCGCAGCGTGGCACACGCATGCGCGCCCAAACGCAGGTGCCCCGAGCGTATCCGGACGCCGCTAATGGCCGGTGAATAATTGGATTAATTAGCAGCAGCTCAGTGTGCAGTCCGCCTCTGCCGGCGGCAACCGCGGTACGGCACGCGTCTCGGCTGCTCTAGCGCCGCAGGTACGCGGCGTCGCGCTGCTGCCAGCGCGGGTCAAGCGACCCCGCCGTAAATATAAAGTCCGCAGGCACCCTCCCTTCCCCCCTGCGGGCTCCCTTCCCCGGCCACCACTAACCAAGTTTTCTCCCCCTTCTGCGCCCAGCTGCCGATGGAGCGTCCCCTCAAAACAGCGGCCTCTTAGTTTTGCGTGGTCCAGTGCTTGATTTATGCGCGCTCCGCGGCGAACGAGAGCCGCGCTCAAAACCGCGCGCTTTGAGGCCGCACAAAGGGAAACGCGTTGGCTTCCTGCGCGCGGCAGGCACTAACTCAGCTCGGCGACAAGCGTTGCTAAAGCGCCCCTCAAAACAACAGCAGCAGCAGACGCGGAAGCAAAGCGTTCCAAACAGACGCGTTGCGCAAAGGTCGTCGCAGCCCACTTATCTTCGGCTTCCTTTGCCTTTGTTGAGCCATGCCTGCACGCCTGATCGTCGGTATCGCAACTCTAAGGGCGTCCGGGACGCCGTAGAGGGTAAGCTAATCTTGAGTCTATTACTGGCCCACTGAGTGATCGCAGATGACAAGAGCGCGAAGCACGCAGCGGGCCAGAGCTTAAATAATGCTAGTCAAATCCCTTTTCTCCCTTTATTCGTCCAGTAGCTGCAATGAAGGGACCTGCAACATGGCAAAGTACCATCAGCGGCCTATAGAGCTTACCGGTCTATTAGAAAAGCACCACGTCATGCAACTAATCTACATGCAGGCGCCTTTGTGATGCAACAATGTCCGTTACATCGCCTCATTAGGAGGCCGTTAAAGTGTAGAAAAGTAACTGATAAAGATAACGACCGCAAAACAGGTTACAATGCGCTCACCAGCATTAGAGTGGAGTTGTACTGACCCGTAAGTATGCGAGCGCCTTATATATAACACTTTCCGACGGCGAATCTGTCATCAGTAAAACGCCCGCAGAAAATTCAATGTCTTCACCCGGATAACGCACATTGCGAGTGTCTTGCAAAGGCATTCAAGTGCAGTAGTTGTACGAGCTTCGAAACAAACATATTTTCTCATTAAATTCCGCATGCCCTTTGCAGGGGTGTATTATGTGTCGCACTGAAAGTAGTCATTTTAAACTGCAAGCCAGCGTAGTCGCTGCTTTACTGGAAAACGAGACCTCAGCCAGAGAAGAGAATCAGGGCTGCAAGTCTACGTGTAGCGACTGTGGGAGGTAACTCTAATCGCCTTCTTGTTTATTTGCCTGGAGCAATAATAAAAAATGACACATTAAGCCCATTCCTAAACAACGAGCCAGTGACAATTCTTTGAAACAAGTTGTCAGAAAGTTATACTCAAGGAAAAAGAAATTTTGAGAATGGCCAGAAGCGAATAATATCTACGACTAAAGGGCAGTCTCAGACCATCACCGGTCCTGATAATATTGTTTATGGGAAGGGTTGCGACGGAGTAGACTGTAAAGGCATGAACTAGCATTAATTTTCTGCCAGCATCAGAATCCCACGCGGCTTGCGCACTTTGTAGTCTGCTGCCTGAATTTAATGCAAAGCAGCTTGCCTAAAATAAAACCGATGTGAGGATAAATGCGGCGACGAGCCAAGCACGTGAGTGGCTGAAGTTTCACGAGAAAGAACTGGAAAAAGTTATTCAACTCGTTCAGAGGTAAACAAAAAGTTGCCCGGATTGTGGCGTCTGCGGTAAAAGTGTGAGAGGGATTTCACGCCCGGCAGCACTCGAAGCGGTCGCGCTGGCAGCAGACTACGCGACACGACGGCAAAAGCCGGCGACGCGCGCTTTCCCGCGGTGCTACAGCGCGAGGCCAGCCCGGCGAACAGTTGAACACCCCGCAAAACAGACAGAACAGTGGCGGTTAACAGACGCAAGAGGACAATCGCTGCCAGTTCGCCGAGTTTCTGATAGTTGTCGGCTTCCGGCGCTGCGCGGAGCTGGCCTCGCCATTAGTTCTGCAATCTGCCGTGATAAATCGAGCCGATCCGCGCATTTGTTTGCACCTGAGCGAGTAGGCGCGCGCAGTGGCGGACTTTTGCGATGCGCAAGTTTGCGCTCTTGGCGGGACCGCTTCAAACAACGGCTTTCCCCGCTAAGCACGCGTCCGCGGTGAGTTATGGTCGGCGCTTGGCGAGAGCGTCGGTTGCTGTTGCGAGCGCTCTTGCGTCTCCCGGGCCCGGTTGACGGCCGCGGGGAGGGGCTCCCCCATTTGCTCGTGCTTCCTCGGGGCTCCCCCGCCGGCGCGCTGACGGCGCGCGCGCGAGGAGTAGCCCGGCTCGATGCAATAATTGCGCGCGCGGCCCTATTCTCGCTACTAGGCGCTCGAAGCGACTCGGACCGTGACAATGATGGCTGATTAATCGCCGCCGGTGCTCTCGGAGACGCGGCCTTCCTTCTCCCCCGGCGAACAACGGCTCGTTGTTGCGCGCACTGAAAGGGGGGAATCATAGCTACCGCGTGTCAGGCGACCGGTGAGTGCGAGCGGACGCGATCGTGAAATATGGCGCTTCAACGGACCCAGCTCGCGGCGTTAGCATTGCAGGCGCTGCCGCGCGGAGCGCCAACGACGTCTTAATTGGGCGCCGGCGAGCGAGCGAGCGCGCGCCGAGAAGCGCGAAGTGTGTGATTCGAGACAAAAGCCAGCAGCCACCCCTCCCCTCCCCATTCGCGTTCCTGCTCATTTGCATCTGCGTGCAAAGTGGCCCGCCAGGTGCGCAGCGGCTTTGCCCAGCTGAGGCAGCCAGAACTCATCCCTTTCTCCGGTCATTCCATTGAAGGCGCGCCGCGCGCGTTTCCCCGGCGCGAAGGAGGCACGCGCAAACCTTTTTCTCCTCTGTCGAAGGAACAAAAGGGAAGCTGGGAACGCCGGCCCTTAACAACGCCCCGGTGTCCCCACGGCACCCCGGAGCGCCGCGCACCGGGCAAACATTCGCGGATCGCCCCGCTGCGGAGAAACTGCGGCAAGACTTTGGCGGTGCTCGTTCCTTCCGAAGCAGTGCTATAGTGCTCTGGCAGTGCGCTTAATCCCCAAACAAGCGCCACGGCGGATCTTGCTCTTTGAGGAGAGGAAGGAGATAAACACCTAGGACCGTTAGGACTCCCAGCGAAGTCCTCAGTGGTGAACATTCCTGCGCCTTCCTGATGACTGCCAAGACTCCCTTGCTGTACAGCCTGATAACTTGTGATGATTGCGCGAGCAGCGTGCTTTCGAATAATGAATAGTTTATAGCTACGTCGCGCTAAAGAAAGTAATAAAAAGAGCAGACAATCAGGTGAAACGAGAGCGCACGTAGGCAACGCATTTGACTCCGCCGGGACAAGATTTCCTTGTCGCCTCAGCAGTTAGAACTAGATGTATACGTTGATATTTCAGAAACACCTCGGAAATGATGCTTGACACGTGGTGCCCTTGGAAAGAACGGCCCTAAGTACCATGCGGGAATGGCAGTTGCCGTGCCTCCTTTCATTTCCTCGCTATGAAGCGGGGAAAAAAAAAACACTCAAAGGCTTCATTTCTGCTCGTTCTCTATTCTCAAATGTTCAGCCGTAGACTCTCGGCCTAGAGCGCACGTCGCTATAAGCACGTCCCTGTAAGCTAAACATATGCCTTCATCACTTTTTTGAATCGCCGTACCCGGCGAGCGGAGGGCAGAGCATAAAATCGCGTGATTAACCGCGACCAGGTGCGCGTCTCTTGCGCGTTCCGGCGGGGAATTCTTTCCCTTGAAACACGAGCACGGCAGCTCACCCCTGATTATCACCTAAATCTTGGCCTATCCGAAATCCTCGCCCCCGGATTGCAATTTGCAGACGGGCTCATCACCCGACGAGGCGCTGCGTCGGCCTCCCATCGGCGCCAGACGGGATGGGCGCTATTTGTGCTCTGACTTAGCACCGCGCTGTCTTCCCATTACGGCAGCGCTCGGTGCACGCCCCCTGGTGACGGCGCATCCGCTCGGCGCACGCCCGTGGCTTTAATCTCGCCAAGATAGCGGGCGCGTCCCTTACGTCAGAGGCGAGTCATTTGGACGGAGCCAGTGGGCGCGTGTGCTGGTATCGGCAGGCGCATTTGCCACTTGCCCAGCCGGAGGGCCCCGTAGCGCACGCGCCACTCGTAGAGACGGCCGCTCCAATACGGGTCGCCCTGACGCGCGTCTCTTAACTGTGAAAAATTGGTTTGCGAAGTACCGCAGGCTAATGGGTTTTTAATAGTTTAAACGGGAACGCTCTCGTTTCTTGCACCGCACGACGCCGCCAAAGCTCGCCGGGTCACGTGGTGTCGTTACTCGTCCCCAGGCGGTAGCCGCCGCCGAGCGTCGCGCGCCCGGGCTATACTTAGTGACTCGCGGGCTGCAGGCAGGCTTCGAGACTGATTAAGCAAGTTCGGGCGCTCTTAAGAATTAATATCGCGCAGGGCCTTCCAAAGGTGAGGAGAGCTTCGACGAAAGTGCGGAGGGGACTTTCGATTGGTCCCGGCGGAGACAAATGCGAGGAGCTGATTGGAGGACGCCGTTCCGGAACAGGTGCGGAAGATGGTGCGTTGAGAGCACGGCCAGAAGGTGCCAGCCGCTTGAAGGGCACCGCGTAGGAGGGGCCTCCTCAGGCGCGAGCGGGGCTTCGATCGCGGCTGCGAGTCCCTCCTCGTGGGTGACAGACGGACCGAGATCCGCTCACGTTAGCGTGCTACCAACGCGCAATGGCACCACTGCTTTTTTGCGTGCTCGACAATTAACGAGTGGCTAATGAGAACGCAGACGGACGCCTTTCCTAAGTGCTTCCGAACTGTATTTCGCTTGGCCCTGCGCCCCTCTTGCGTTATCTTACAACTCCTCCTGAGGGCTTGTTGCCACTCATACCAATCCTGCTGGAGACCTTGGAACCAGTTTTTTTTTCTGTATTGTTGCGTATCATTCATTGTAATACCTCTGTCCTGCTCACCGAGCAACTGAAGGAGAGTTGCAAGTTATCAACATAACATACAGTGGGTGATTTGGGAGTGCATAGTGAGTGCAAAAAAAAAAAAAACGGTGGACAGGATAAATAGATCATCAAAGTGATTGCCGGCTGTCTCTTTTTTTATATTGTGTTCGTTCTTTAGCCGTTATCGTTTTTTTTCCAGTTTATGGTGATTTGGCACTCCGCTTAGCTTGCAGACGACAACGAAGAACTGAAGAAAAACTGAATCATTAAGCTACGTTCTGGAACATACAACCAATTTATTAAGCTGTGACAAAGCGCCACAGGGCGAAAATCGTAAATGGTGCCAAGGAGTTGATTGTGAGCGAAGTTGAATGCTGTAACCTCTTTGACATTTATGGAAAGTTTCGGTTTATAGGCACTTCTAGGCGCGGAAGAACGTCGCGGGATGTGACACGGTCCCGCTGCTGTTCCATTTCGACGACTTCGTAATGCTCGTTTGAGATCGAAGATGGCTGCACATTTCATATAGAACTGCACGTGCACCTGATATTGGCAGAAATTTTCACATTTCTGGGTTCAAGGTACAGCTGGAGTCCCTCATTAGGCGTACTCAAAGGCTCTGGTGCAGCCTTTGTAAAAAGCAAACAGCACGAGGGCTTTGTTTCTTAGCGAAGTAGTTGGGCCCCTGTTATCATCTGTGGAAACCTTAACGGTGCAGCCCTATATTTCCCACGTATCTCAAGCATATTTAAGATCTTTCTCAGCAAGTACTGCACATAGCTCGTTCGGGTTTGATGCATTTCAGTGTCCATTTTGTGTTCTTTAAACTTAATCAGAATTATTGTTTCGTAGCAAATATTCTGTTTCGCGATCTTTTTTTTCCCCGTAACCATATCTTTTCTGTTCTTTTTTTTAGAATAAAGCTATTATAGAAAACAACTGTTGCATTGATGTGCAGTACTCTAGCTCCTTCACTAGCTTCGCACCCCTGTTTAGAGGAAGGTGAAAAAACAATCTGGCTTTTACTTTCTCTAATAACGGGTCAATTGTAATACCAACTGATATTTTTTTGGCATTCAAGATAAAAGACAAAAACACGTTTATTTCAATTTTGGGGCATAAACATCATGCACTGAAACAACTGTCTAGATTTCGTAGGCCATGTAGTCAGCGTCAGTGCCAGTTTCAGGCTTCCTTGCCTGTCTCTTTACCTCCATATCTCCGATGTGGTCTCACCTTTATCTCTTCCAAGAAGTAGTTTCGGCGACGCTCCACCTAACGCAACCATATCATGATGTACGGTCTCGGTGATACCCCTGATGCCTTCAGGAGGTTAAATCCGACCATGCTGCCATCGCTGAAAGTGAGAGCAGTGTCTGAGGTGGGAATTCAAAGATGTGCATTCTAAGAAAGGCATCCTTTGAACACGACGTGGTTAAGTGACTCGTTGGCATCTTGGGTTCACCTGTAGTGACACTTCTTGATAAGCTGTGGCTTAACAAGATGCTAGAAAACAGGCTTTATGTCGTCAGGATCGTACTTGGGCGGGTATTTGGGCGCGAAAGGTCTGTCGATCATCTGACTCTTGTACGCGCACCAGGTGTTCCAGCCCTCCGAATAGAGTCTGCGGCAGGGGCCGCTGTTGGGAGCCAGCATGGAGAAATACGTGGCCATAACAGCCTTACGCATATTTTTTTAATTGTTCAGCCAAAAGCAAAACAAAACTTTCAAATAACCACACTGGAGTGCAGAAACCGAACGTCGCATATGAGGAAAGATGATCACAGAGCAAAACGTTGTAGCGTTCAATAAAACGTACTATGTAAGTTTTCTAGCATTAGCTGTTAATGAGGAGGTTCCCGCCGGGCAGAGCGTGTTTATAGTCATCGTCGTCGTAGCGGTAGTGGTAGTCAAAAAGCATCCGTGCAGCCAAGCGTTACAGGAGAGAGAGGGGGGGGGGGGGGACATCACACAGGCATCCCACATTGGCTGGATCTCTCATGCGCAATCCTTATCGCTTACGAACTAGCGCTGATATTGATTTCATCTCATTTATTTACTACAAAGAGCCCTTTCGGAGTATTCTGTGGTATAATCATCAACATCCAATACTAATTGTCACGATGGTATGACTTCAATATTGGCCTTGAAGGATGATGGGCTGGTGATGGCAACGACAGAGTATGGATGGAATATGCTGTTCCAGTCTGATGCGGCGTGTCGAAGGAAGGAAGTGGAGGAGGTTATGGTACGGGCGCGGACGAGCAATTTGAAGGGTGTGGCCGGTGCGACGCGATATGCTGCGGGAGGTGTGCAGATGTATGGTATTTAACCCAGTTAGCTGTAATAAAACTTAGGAAAAAGAGATTAGTTGCGATGCGCCGACAGCAAGAAAGACTTCTTAAGTTGGACTTCAGACAATGACTTCGTATGGATGTATGGAATGAATCAAACAGGCTTCGCGATTATGGGCGGCTTCAAGTGCATCGATGATATATGTATGCTTGGTGGGGGCTGCAAACAGGGGATGCGTATTCTAATCTTCGCCTCAGCAATGTTTTATAAGCGAGTAATCTTACGTCTTTAGTTGCGTGACGTAAATGGATCTTCGGATATCTTACAGTTTTATATGCAAATGAAATTGTGGTAGTAACTTGTTTGCTCCATAATGTCATGACTTACAATGATACTCACGTATTTATATGATTTAATGAGATCTATTAAAAGCTAGTAATTCTGTAAGGGAAGAAAACGGGTTATTGCTGAGGTGGAACGACATAATCTTGCATTTGTTTGTTTTGTCATTAGCCAATCATCACACCATTTTTATACCCAGTTAAGATCACCCGGCAGGTATTTTTGGTCAGAAATGTTAGTTTCCGCATTTTCCACACCCCCAGTCGTGTAATCACCATTCAAGTTCCTTTTGTAGCAAAAGCTACATTACGGTAGCATTACGAGCCTTCAGCATGGCGACGCCGTGGCGGTGGCGGCGCCGTGGCTGGTCACGTGGTTTGTCACGTGGTTGGCTGGTCACGTGATGCGGAGCACCTGCTGCTGGCGGCGGCGCGGCGCCCCGGCGAAACCGAGCTGCTAAAGCTGTGCGCATGCGCTGTGTCAAGTGGGACGAAGATGAAGCAGGAACGCCCACAGAAACGGAGCCGCCGAAAGACTGACTTTACAATTCAACTGAGCGAGTTCCACCCGGCCAGCTGTAGCTATCGCGTCACTCCAGGTTTAACCAGAGCTAAACCACCGCCTATTTTTCTTAGCCTGACAGTTGCTAAAGAATTAGCTGAGCCCAGAAAGATTCCGAGTTTTGCTTTCGACACTTATTTATTAGAGAGATGCGAGCAAATGGAATCTCCAAAGATATCGGGTGCACTCACTTGACACTTGGTTTCAAAAACCGGGCTATTATGTCTATTTTAGGGGGAGGAAAAGCATTTCAGTCGCTGAATATTGTTGAAGATGGTTTCGGGATTCGAGAATAGTAGAAAACAAAAAATTGACCCCCCCCCCCCCCCCCCCCCTGTAAATTATACTGCCCTGTGCATTTAACTTTTGCAGAGGAAAGTACGAAAGTTCCTCTTACGTTTAACAGATTTTTAACGCTGGCACTGCATGATGAACCACACAGCGAGGGCTAGAAGTTAACTCTTCCGGCTCTGCACTTTTGGCAAAGGCTGTACAATGCAGTGTGTATGCAGAGGGGAAATTTTTCCGCCTACGGCCGTTTCTATTCGCTCCGGTGCTGTGCATTACTCTGAACAGCATTCTGACAGCAGCGAGTATAGATGTCACTATTTACTTCTTAACAGAAGGCCGTAGCGGTATACTAAAATTCCGGTTAACAATCGTTCCTTCAAACACCGACAGGCAGTTACAACACAGACTGAAAACCTTTCACGATCCTCTTAGGTGCACGCATTCATGACAAAGTAATTGGAGGCCACTCTCGTGGTTATAGTTTTGTTACTTGCAGTTCTTCCTTTCTCACTGCCACCACTACAACTAGTGCAGTTACGTTGTTTTAGTTTGCAAAACGAACTCACTTCAGCGGCCACATTCAACAGAATGCGAAACCCTGGTGCCTGCAGTTACCGCGATAGATCTATTTTACGGATGAGTTCCTCCTCCGCGCGATCTGTTCTTTTGGTGCTGTGTGTCAGCGTTCTGTAAGATACGCAGCGTCACTGAAACCGTCGTCTTTTCTTTAGGGGATAACTTTGTTCTTCTTGGCAGTGTGAAGTATTCGGCACGCTTATACGAAGCCGCTATGAAGTAATTGTGACACGGCGGCTTTAGTTGCGACTTTGCATGGATCCATTTTAGCAGTTGTGGGCACCATCAAACGAATAGCCTAAAGCGGTCGCCACAAGAAGGCTAATAGAAAGCTAGTGTACTAAAAAGCGCACTTGAATACGGCAGTTTTGAGCTCACCTTGAAACAATAGCCGGGCATGGATGAAGGCTGTTGGACAATGCACGTTTAAAGCCTGAAGGAAGAAAGACTCATTTGGCCAAAATGAGTCTTTTGCAGAATAATTTCGACCGAATGAGTGTCCCTATATATATATATATATATATATATATATATATATATATATATATATATATATATATATATATATATATATATATATATATATATATATATATATATATATACATATATACATATGACTTTTCGTTCAAAGCAACGAACTAACGAACTATACGACCTGAATTCGGCTATAGATTGCTGATGATTGTTCTTTAGGCGTTGGCTAAATAAACAGCTGAAATGTCGTGCTCAGGCTCATATTAAAGTGCGTGTAAAGTGAGTAGAGGCACCAAATTTTTAGGGTGTTTTTGCTTTCGAATGATGCGTAAGACATTGCTAAACATGAATAACCATGGGAAATTCTCCTACTATCAGTACCTAGCTTATAATTAAATTTATACTTACATGCAGTTTCGGTCTCAGCCGTCCAAAGACGTTTGAGACGTCACAAGTTAGCACCTGATCACGTGAAGCATACAAAGGCAGTACTATAATAGCTGTTTCTTCATTTGCTTCAATTCCAGCTGCTGGGCAGTTTAGCGTAAGAATTTGGATCAATTAAAACGACAAATCTGCGGTTATAGTGCAGTTATTGCATGCCTCACGTGATTTCATACACACTTGGGAGGTCGGGACCATCGCCTGGCAACTGAAACCGATACTGAAACTGCAAATGTAAAAAAATCTCAATTACAAATTACTTACTGAGCACTGACTAATCCTATGCGGTGATCTGTGTCTACAGAAGTCCCACGCACCATTCCAGAGCAAAAACACGCTTCGAGCACGAGTATAAAGTTAAAATTCTTGCCTTTTTATGGCCCTTCGGGGTGGGTAGTGGACATTTGCTTGCGTTTATACGTCGGACACATCTCTCACTCACATCTGCTGAAGTTTTAAGCATCATTAGGAAAAGTTATCGCTAAATATAAACTTCGAGTTGTGCTGATTGGGAAGGGAAGACGTTTTTATTCAGGAGACTTTCTCGGCACGCAACGGCGTAGTCAGAATGCAAAATGCCGCATGGTGGCAACTCGCATTCGGACACACTGCCTTGGGCTCTGTTAGAAGCAGAGATGTAATGGAAAAAAGAGTAGCAAGAACAAAGCCCGGTGAGCAGCAGCAGCATCGGTGAGCGTGCCTCGTCAGCCCAAGGGGGCGACTGATCCATCCATCCATCCATCCATCCATCCATCCATCCATCCATCCAGCAGCAGGATAAACCGCCTCTGAGCTGTAGGCGAACGCCAGTAACGAAACGCCTCAACACGACCTGGCCTTTGCGCCGAGGGGAGCTGGCAAGAAGACGTGCTCCCACGGGCCGCCGCGCCATGCGGGCGCGATGGCTCGTTCACGCTTTCTGGCGCGCTAACGAAACAACCTTCGTACGGGCACCGCCGGAGCGAGCTAAATATAACGGCCGCTTATTTTCTCGCGCTTCATTTAAAAGGTCTGTCACCGGTGCGGAACTGACGGCGTCGTGACGGCCCCAGGCGAGCCGGCGCCGTTATCTCCTTCGGAACAGCCAAAGTTTCGAGCGACTGCTAACCGACATAATCTGTGAAAACGGACCTCCCCAAGGTGCCGGCCCGAGACAGACACATGGACGTCCAGGGAAAGAGAAACAAAAAAACAAAACAGGCCGCTAAGTAAGTAACCCGCGAGCTTCTTGTCGCGAAACAACGAGTGCGCGCTCTCCCTTCATGCTCGGGGCGGGCTTCTTTTGGGTCTGAATCGCTTCCGCCGTGTCGCCGTGTGGCTCGCTGCCTGGATATTTGGCGGGGAAAATACTTAAAACCTGGCCTGACGTCTTACAAATTAACACTTTTAATCCTCTTTGTCAGCGGCTCATTAAAATCACTCAAGCAACGAGAGCAGTTCTCTCTAGAAAATTTCGTCGCCCCCTGACGCCACGCACGGTGGGGCGTCTCCCGACCTCTTCCCTTTTTTTTTCTCTGCGCGCGTTTCTCCATCTCCGCCGAAAGCTGGGGCGAAAGGTTTTCCTCTTTCTTTTCGAAGCTGCCGTCTTCTCTCGCCTTTCTCTGCTCTTTTCCCGCACAACACTTGCCATTGTTGTGTCGCAACGTCAGTTTAGAGTTTCGCTCGAGCGCGTCAGGACGCTACGGGGTCGCAAACATGTACTGCCCCGTGTCTGGGACGCCCTCTGTTCGTCAAAGTCGATTACTGTGTTCGCTGACTTTGTGTAATTACAGAGCGTCAGCCGGCGGCGCCAAAGCGGTGACAGATGTTGCGTCCCGCCATCAGCAGAAAGACAAGCCGGCTCCACGCGCCACAAACACAAGCGCGGCAAGCTGAAGAGACAGAGAAAATGCGAATATCAAGCGCACTGCGGAAAAGCCTTGTGGTCATAATACGCATGGTGTCGAGGGAGTAATTACAACACCGCGCTGCGCTCGTGCTCGTTGCATGCGTCCTGACGGCCTCAATGTATGCAGCGCTGCGTTCTCTCCGGCTCAAAACTTGCCTCTCACTTGATAAGTTTGCTTTTGTGCTGTTTTTTTTTGTGGATTTTTTTTTATTGAGGGGTCTCTGTAGCTCTTTCCACGTACTCCTTTCTTTCAAATCGACAGGTTAAATAATTAGCGTGTTCCGCAAATAGGTCCAGCACGGTGCAGTATTTTTCCACTTTCTTTCGACGATAGTAGATAACTGAATATGAAACGTGAACTGCTAATGATGAAAATTTTTTTTACTCCACATATTTTGCGGTTGTTTTTCCTCGCGTGTGTTTCAAGAGATGAAAAATCTGTTGTGACCGCGGCGACACGAACGTCGCATCAGTTCCAAAACGTAAAGCCTTATTTGGAACCAGTGCTCATGGTTTGGCTCCACAGAAGGGCGGTCTCCAGTGAATAGAGCACAGCTGGAGAGGGAAATAGAGAGAGAGAGAGAAAGCGGCTGGCAGCCTGCTTTGCAAATCATTTTATATAGGGGGAGAAATCATTTCTAATGTCGTTGTTTGCTCATTTTATGACACAGACCTGAAACAAACGATCCCCACACTCTGCCAATGTACTGTGCAGCTTTGGAGCTGAGTGGTCTGCTCTGGACTGACTTGTGGTGGGAGGAGACAGGTTTCCCTTTTTCTTCCAGCCTTTGTGTAGCGTTGCCGCCTTTTTTATTTTTCTCCGTCTCGGGTTTTAGAAAACATGTCAATGATTATTACTAAAAATCACCGTGAAAACGATAGAAAAGTGTCCCTACCACCACTGACAATGATAAAAAAATGGTTGGTTGCCTGCTTCTGATTCATGCAGTCTCTACATTCTAGCACGGGGGGTCTCAGATCCCGTTTCAATACTGGTGGGGGGTCCGAGACCCCTGGCTCTAAGCCCTCTTCGGAACTAGTCGTGACTGTCAACCTACTTTGAAACGAATTTGCTTGGCTGAGTAGTAGGCAAACAGGGACTTAAAGCTGTACAAGTTGCATAGAATGTCTCAAAAGTTCCCAGGCCACAGGCGCTGCTTTTGACCCGTATATTGGAGCGTTTACGACACCACCGAACCTAAAATCTGTGTATCGGGAAGAATAAGTATCGTTTTCACCTCATCAAGACTTGGTAGCTTCACAGGCGTCTTAAGTGTCACAACCTACTGCTAAAAAGCAGACCCTGGGAACTGAGAACTTCTGGCACACCCTGTAAATATTTACTGGATACATTACACGGCCGCTGTGATTCACCGACCAGTTTCTCAGGGGCTCATGCCTTGAGAAACTGCCTTTGGAAGCTACACAGTCATAATAAAATGCCAGACATTCACATGACACGACATCGAGAGGATCAGAGCTGACCGTTCCTCGTGTTGCATTGCAAAGCAGGACGCACTTCATAGATGAGCCATGTTCTATGACTCAGCCCTTTGTCAGAATTAAGTTATACATTGCAGGGTTCATAAGGCGGTCGTGGATGAAAGTTGAGAAATACACATTTACAATGTTAAATAAAGTACATTCGTATATATTTTCTGCACCTGCTGCCGACTCTACGCAGCATCGTTTGTCGGCAGTACTGTGTACCACGCGCTTATGATGAAGCACGAATTAAGCACAATGATGAAGCGCAACAAATGACTATGTACTATTCCAAAGGATATTGGCACACAACCGCATCGCGGGAAACAACTGCGCGGACGCAGCTGTGGTATTCCCAAAACAACGACTGATGGTTATTTGCATCAATCTCGTGAATAGAAATTGCGGTGTAGGCTTCGCAAGTTCGCACGTGAACTCACCGTAAAGCGAACTAGATCGTGTTGCGATGTCAGGTCTTCCTTCTGTTGACCCTAACCTGGAGCTCCGTCTCCCGTTTGGACTACCACGGCGTGAAGCAACTTTGCCGTGTCGTCCGTGGGCCGGCATTGCGTTCCCGTGAACCATTATTGCTTCGTCATCGGTATGGTCTACAGCCCTAACTTCGATGCCTGTGGCATGGATGATGCTATCATTATTGCTTCGTCATCGGCATGGTCTACAGCCCTAACTTCGATGCCTGTGGCATGGATGTTACTATCCAGCGTATATATTCTATGCATGCCCTCGTTTAACAGCCGGAATACAAGCACTGTTCTCTGCATTTGACCCCCTTGACGACCGCCCTGAAGGGAGGCAGGACGGTGGCCCCAGCGATTGTCAGTCCTGCACCGCTGCGCTTCCTCAGAACTTCCTGCACCTGTGAACAGCCGCAAGAGCACTGCCGCGCTACTCTCATGTGCGCCTTTATACGTTCTTCCCCCTTCCCTTGCCTCGACTCCTCTCTGTACCTGCAGGGCAGTGCTCATTCAGATCATCTTCGTTTTCTTTACTTTTGACCAAACCTTTTCTCTTCTCTCTGTTTGTACCAACCATGCGCAAAATACGTAAATGCAGTCTCCAATTTACAAGCCATCGAGTTGGTTTTCACATTCAAATGTGCGCAACGTAGCATGTGATCTCATAGCCTACATTTCGCCGTTCGACGTACAATGGCGATTACTGTTACCGCGAGCACGAGTGCACGTGCACCATGTCGTTGAGACGCTCCTGCGTCGTCTACTGCAGTGCAGCGTAATGCGCTACGTGTATTCTCATGATACCAATGAATAATAATAATAATAATAATTGGTTTTGGGGGTAAAGGAAATGGCGCAGTATCTGTCTCATATATCGTTGGACACCTGAACCGCGCCGTAAGGGAAGGGATAAAGGAGGGAGTGAAAGAAGAAAGGAAGAAGAAGGTGCCGTAGTGGAGGGCTCTAGAATAATTTCGACCACCTGGGGATCTTTAACGTGCACTGACATCGCACAGCACACGGGCGCCTTAGCGTTTTTCCTCCATAAAAACGCAGCCGCCGCGGTCGGGTTCGAACCCGGGAACTCCGGATCAGTAGTCGAGCGCCCTAACCACTGAGCCACCGCGGCGGGGCTCATACCAATGAAGGTCTTTTGAATTTTGCGATATAGTAGCGCGATAATGCCGACAGGAACGCGGTAACGGCGATCCGTGTTGCGCTCGTGGTTTTTATGTACTTCTTTCATGCACTCCCCGAATCCCACCCTCAACTACTCAGAGTCGCCTGGACTCCTCCGCGAGCATCACACCAACAACCTTCTCACCCAAGCTCTCCTGCAGCTCATCCGCATGCGTTCTGACCCTCCTGCCCCAATTGCCCCTCACCCTGTAGCAATTCGGAGCGCTGTCTTTTTCAATGCCGGCAGCCCTCCGAATTCTTTGCTTCCCCTTCTCTCCTCCTGCCTGAAGTACTTAGCCGGTGTCGAACTAACCGAACAAGCGCGGCCTGACGCTCCATGCCCATGATATTTTTAGGGCTTAATCTGCTACTCTTTAACAAAGGGATTCCACCTCCCTTCTAAACAAACTGAATAAATTATATTCGATTGTTAACCTTTGTATCAGCTGCAAGGGTCTTGAAAGCCCCAAGCAACCTTTCAGGCGCATTGTAATCTTTAACCTGTGACCGTACAGCTGTGGTGGACGGGCATCTGGGGCGCGGCGACCACCGACATCGCGTTTGCAAATCGTACCCCTGACTGATAGCATTCAATTTTTTTTTTCCGGCTAGACACCATGGCGCTATTGTAATACGTGCTTTCCACAGTTCATGCTCCGATGCAACCGTGCTCTTGATTTACCCTTACGAATTTGACATCCTTCCTGCAAAAGTGGAGCGTTTAGCTGATGTCTAGCGAGCTTGCAAATATTGCCAGCACGCTTCAAGACATCGATAGTGAGAAGTGAAGGTGGCACATACCGCAGCTTTCCACGAGAACAGCTCAACCTGAAGGACTCCCCCTCCACCTTGTTTTTTTTTTCTATAGTGATAGCTGTTTGTACTACCGCTTAGCCGTGTTACGGCATTCCATTTGATTCAAAGCATAGCTCGAGGCACGAGCATGCTCCATCTGCCAAAGCCGCAGAAGGTGCCAGTTTGCACAAGGAAAGGAAAGGAAAGAAAAGGAAAGGCGCGGTAACAGTCGTACATTGGGTGGGCACCTTGCTCGTGCCGTGAAGGAAGCGATTAAGGAGGGAAAAGGGCCGAGATTAAAAGTAATTCACAACGTTCACTGTAGCCGTCGCTGAATTCGACGATTTACGCAATGGGCACAAGCCTTGTAATTTTTTTTTTTTCTGTCGTCACTAGTGTCAATGCATGGAAAGTCGCGAAAAGCCATCCGACACAGCACCTGGCACGAAGGAATGATTCAGTCAAATTGAATATAAAGCATGACAAATTATCGTTTTTACGTCGCATTCCTTCGTTTCACGGGAGCGAAGCTCTGAGAGAATGCGGTTCTAGTATTCAAACCGCAGTTAGCGACCAGGACAGGCGGCGAAAGATTGTTTCCATTCTTTCTTCCGCGCGAGCTTTACGGCGAAGCTCCAGAAATAGGCCAAGAAGGTGCGGTGCACAGTGGGCTCTGGCGAGCAGGAGGAAACAATAACAGTGCCGGCGTATTGTTTTTAGAAACGGGGCAGCGTTTAAAGCTTTCCTCACCGCGTACGCGACTCTTTCTTACTGTTTTGCGAAAGCCCCGGAAGCCGAACTTGCCACAAGCAGTTCGTGCGTGAACTTTGGCATTTCTTTTCGCATGGAACGTACGTAAGAACAATTATTTTCCTGCTTTCACTGCATCTGTCACAGAAAGTTTCACAGTACAGATATTAAAGGTGCACTAAAGAGGAATCTGAACTCGTCTTTTTTACAGCAAGAACTCGATCTACACGCTCCAAGCATTCTTAGAAACTTCGTTTTATTGTCCTGTGCGGCCCATTTCCCTAATTTAAATCGCATTAAACGTCCCGGCTCCCTCGTTTTTTTTTTTTACTCAACGCGGCAGGTAGGAGGAGTCAATCAACGCGTGGAGTACCTTTCAGGAAGTCCCGTGGCGGCTTCTTTTTCGCCTTTATTTTTTTTTAAGGATTCTGCCAATAAATAGTTTCAGTCGCAGACAACATAGGCGCAAATTAGGTCCACGGAAACAAAAATACGCGTGGACTCTGATTTAGGTATCACTCCGCCGATGGCAGAGCGGCAAGCAGCCACGGGACTGGATGACGCTTTTGCTGACTCCTCCTACCTGCCGCGTTGAGTTAAAAAAAAAAAAAAAGGCGGGAGAAGGGACGTTTAATCCGATTTAAATTAGGAAAATTCACTGCACAGGACAATAGTTCGCAGTCTCTAAGAATGCTCGGAACGTGTAGATCGACTTCCCGCGGTAAAATGACGAGTTCAGATTTCTCTTTAGTGCACCTTTAACAATGAGAATGTCTCATTTGCTTACACTCGAACAACTTTGAGCGATTACATATTCCATATAACTGCGGCAGCGGATTATGCGTATTTCAGTGGAATAGGGAAGGCTGAAAGTACATACATGTAGCCGTGAAAGCTAGCACATCACCGGACAGTGTTCCTTACTTGATATTGTCGTCTTCCACCTCCGGCTTGCTTAAAGCACTAGTAACTTCTTTCCTTTTGATTATTTTTCTTTTGTGGCTTTTCTGCATTCATAGCATTGCTGAAGAACTTTGCAAAACATCCGACCTTGGCGCGTGCCATGGGGTATGCCGTAGCAACGAAACCGAGGAGGGCGTATCCAGAAAAAAAAATGGCAGTGGCTTCGCGAGGCTATGCCAGGGTATACGTAGCAAGAGGTACGTTTTCCTGGCTGAGCTTGTTGTGGTCACTGTATGTTTAGCAATAAGATACATTGTGTAAACACATCTTTTATGCATTTTGCTTGACAGAGACGAAGACCTCCCGGTGATCTGTGAAGTAGCATGCAGCGGTCTCAATTTTGGAAGAGTTAATCTTCTCTTGTCTATACCGCCGTTTAGCAGCGGCTGGACTCTCCTTCTCTGCATGCATGTAAAACGTTGTGATACAGCCGCCCATTACATCTCCGCCTTTTATACGCAATGCTGCGCATGCGACGCGCGGTTTGGGTGATAGAGCGGCGTGCGGCGAGGCGGCGACGAAGAACGCAGCGAAGCTGTGGGGTCTCTCTGGTTACCATGGTATCGGCGCATGCGCACAAATGCTCATACGAGGGACGTCACGCGCGGCTCAGACGGTGGAGCGGGCGCGCGGCCGCGGCGACGGAAAAGCGCACGCCGCACCTGCTGCTCCTCTCCGGTTGCCATGGTAACGGCGCATGCGCACAACTTTCCTCTTCCGGGCACCGCGAAATGCTAGACTGGTAACCAAGCGTAGCTCTCGCTACAAAAGACGAAGCTGGGCGCAAGCAAACTCATTGGCCCGCCGCGGTGACTCAGTGGCTATGGAATTCTGCTACTGGGCATGATTTCGCGGATTCGAACCCGCCGAGGCGGTCGCACCTCGCTGGAGGGAAAATGCAACAGCGCCCCTGCACTGAGATTTCGATGCACGTAAAAGGTCCTCGTGTGGCCCACATTAATTCAGAGCCTATGACGGCGCGCTTTATAGCCCAGAGGGTAGCTTCGGCAGGAAAACGAAACCATTTTTATGTGGAACTTCACTACATTCCATACCGAGTAAAGCTTAGCCCCGATGACTTGAAGCTTCTTTTGTTCGCACCTGCGACTTACCTAGAAAAAAAAAGGAATGCGTTGAGTCTGACAGGAACTGCCTTGTCATGACAAGATATCCTTGACATGGTCCAACAGTCGGCAGTGTCATGGGAACGACGGTCTCAGTGAAGAGGCCTGAGTGAATGTTAAGCTCCTCTGCATGGCGTGACGATGCGAAGGCTAGAAAAGAATTGCGCACAGAGCTTTTCCTCATCCTCTTATAATGCTGTGCTGGCGTGTTACCTCGAACATAGAAGCGCGATCTGGGAACAACAGCTGATAGAATGAACACACAGGAGAGAAGGAGCAGCATCTGTCATCAAGTCTCTCAAAGTATGTCTGTCACCCTCCCCTGCATGTCGGACCCCGCCTGCTTGTCGTCCGATAGCGCTACATGCACTGGCTGCAGATGTGACGAGGCAATATAGTAGAACACTTATACTCTGCGCATGCTCTGCACACAGTGTCGAGAGAGAATCGCTATGCCGTGCACTGGATCGCCTTGATCCTCGCCCGCTGGCGGAGATGACGGCTATCCGACGGTGGCCGCAGCAATCTTCGACTCTGAAGGCCTGCCAAGTACTGTTCAGATTCTTGAAGGCATTATGCCTGCGCGATAAGTTATAAGCAACTCTTCGTGCGAAGTACGTCCTTCTGTACTTCACAATTTTCAGCTGAGCTTTCTTTCCTCATTCCCTTTTTTATCCCGCCATCCCTCTACCCCAGTGCAGGGTAGCAAGCCGGTACCCTTCCTTCCTTCCTTCCTTCCTTCCTTCCTTCCTTCCTTCCTTCCTTCCTTCCTTCCTTCCTTCCTTCCTTCCTTCACGGCGCGGTTGAGGTGTCCTCCAAGAAGGGAGACAGTTATTGTGCCATTTCCTTTCCTCAAAAACTACCACTTTCCTTCCCCTGAGACAGACATACTGGCCAAGGACTATGGCAGCAGTCTTGGAAGAAGGGCGCTACCTGTCCACCGTGTAAGCCGCATTTGGCGTCGCCCGCGAAACACGGCGCCTCTCGCCCTGCCTGCCTGCCGTTAGAAGCTGCATGGCTGCCTGGTTAATGTACGCAGACCTGGCAGTTTCTCTGTCGTACGCGGAGTCTGGCAACGGCATAGTAGTGACCACACTAGGTCACATTAGTGCTGTCCGAATTGTCCCCGTGTCGTGAAAAACTGGCTACACGCGCAGTAGTGTTCGTATGCTGCGCTCAGTATCCCGAAGAATTCACGAGTTTTCAATGACTGGCTTAATCTTTCTCCACAGAAACTTTGAAGGAGACGTAATTTTTTATTACACCGTCAGCGCAGACCCGCTTTCTATCGCATCCGTTGACAGAATTCCAGCGGCCACTTCAGTAGCTCAGAACTGCTGACGCCAAAGCGCCACAGTGTAATGACAAATCGCACGACAGTGGCGCCACCTTGCTTTATGTTTTTTTTTTTTTACGAATGGACGTAGTAAGTGGTTTTATTAAAATAATAAAAGGAAGGAAAAGATTTTTCCTAGCCACGGCATCTGTCATCGGTACTGAAGCACCTGAGCTGGGGCAGCCGAAATAAAGGATAGCAGGCAGAATGGAGAAATGAAATGAAAGAGGTGAGGGGACAGGAAGAGAGGATATGGGGATAGGTAATATACACAAACCATTTACATAATAAAAAATGTGTACAGGTTGTGCGCGGGATTAGTTCATGATGGAGTAATAAAAACACGCGCACAAAACTATGTTGACTACAACTAGAGTGGGGCGTCCAGTTGTTAATCGTAACCGAATGGACGCCGTAGTGGAGGGCTCCGGGATAATTTAGACCATGTGGGGTTTTGAATTTCGCCTCCATGGAAATGCGGCCGCTGCGGCCGGGACAAAGCCCCAAACCCTGGAATCAGCAGCCGAATGCCAAAGTCACTGAACCACAGCGGCGGGGCTTCGCCTATCTGTGATCCGAAATTTATCTTGAAGGTAAAGTTCGCGGCGTTCCTCGGAAGTAACACAATTCTGCACCGACCCTGCACAGGTGTCGAGCTGGCTAAAAGCCCAACGGTTAAGGAAGAGAGTCAAATAAGAATAGTGCATTACTCTTTTTGACAGAACTGCATGTTCAGTGCGTTCGCAAATAAGAGCCCTTTGCCAAAACGAAAATTGCGGTAGAGCCCCAGGGTGCAATATCTACCTTTACTTGTGAGTTAAAGAAGGTGTTCTGGATGCAGGTTTCGCTGAAGCAGGGGTGCAAGAAGGGTGAAAAATGGTAAAGCACACAAAAGGCGACTCTTCGAAAGAAAAGGAAAAGGGAGGTAAGCGCCAATGGAGAACATACCAACGTGAAAAACGATCAGGACCGGCCCAGTGGCGTGGCCGCCGTTGCATTTTCCCCGTGAGTGCGGAGAACCAAAGCGCTTTCAATTGGAGCACTGTTTCGATACTGTGCACGTCACCAGTTTGCAGCCCCAATGGTCGTGAGCACGGGTGCCGCGCAAGACGCGACATTTAAACAGATACACGAGCAGTGTCCTTTCAGCCGTGGCCGTGGCTCCATTTGCGCTGATAACAAACACATCAGCTGTACTATGCATAAATAAGTCCTTTGTATCAGTGTTGTGCCCACAATAATTACTTCCGGAAGCTCATAGAAACGTGCATTCCACATCTCCATAGTATGGTCACTATTTTTCAGAGATATATTCACGACAACAACCAAGAGACGACATAGAGCAAAGCCAGCGAACGTAATTAATATTTATGCTTCGAGAACCTGTATTTATCTGATTAGCTATATGCAGTAAGCCTCGGCGGAATTTCGTTCTCGACGGAGGTGTCGGACTCACTGTTCTGACCCCATCCGTTCTATACCTCCAGGTGATATCATAAAAACGATAGCAGAGAATAGCGTCAAGGTGAAATATGCGCCCGTAAGTGGACATAATTATTGCTCTGTTCACGTTCTGCTATTGCGACGTCCCCTAAGTTACCCTTTGCTTGGAGACGTTATATTCTAGGTATCGCTTTTGATGTTTTATTTGCAACCTTCTTGCGTATTCCAAGAACGACTTCAGAGAGCGTTTTTCCACATTTAGATACATTAAAACTTGGCCACTGTGTGACTTTTTGAGTCATACCCCTTTGTGGGAGACGACGCATGCAAAGTGAAGCTTAGTTTCATCCTTGCAATAATGGAACAGCACTGTTGGCGAATGAAAGCTAAACTGAGAGTGACAAATGGCGGAATATTAAGCTTAGAAAAGGCGCACGCTTCAAATAGGAACCGCCATATAAATGATGTGGGCCCATATAGACAAAACGTGGAGCGAGTCGTCGGTATTAGTGCAGGCTTTTTTCGTTTGCCTTTTGTTTCTTCAAAAAATTTTTACGACCTAATTATTTCACTGACTGGACTTTGAAGTTTACCTTTTTCTTGGCACGAATGGGTCTGATGTGAACCTATGTTGCAATATCGCCAATGGCAGGCGAAGCCTGTTATTCCGCGGTCTTTGCCGCCCTTGTCCTCAGTTCCCAAACTCTCCGCCAGATAGTGCCACGAGTAAATAATCGAAGGGAAGTTCGAGGCGGGCCGTGCTCGGCGGCGTCGGAGAGCTAGAAACCGCGCCTGGATCTGCGTAAAGTGTATGGGTGAAAGAAAATAAAAAGCAAGTCATGGTTACTGCGCGCGTTATTCCAGTCTTTCCTGTACGTCAATCCCGCCACTATTTTGAAGGTTTATTAATTTCATCAATACTGCCGGACTTCAAATTTAATAGGCAGGAGGAGGCATTTCACTGAAGGAAACAAACGAGAAAAACACAAAAAATCGTAACAAGACAAGCACACTGTAATATAAAAAGTGGGTTGCACTTACCCCAATCACCAAAGCCTTGAAAGAGCGATACTTCTCTTATTGCTTGCACAGAAACTGTCCTTGCGCTTAAGGAGAATGTGCACTAATAAACCTGAGAGAGGGCCAGGGGAAATTGAGCTTCAGCGGGAATAAAAACATGATTGTGCCGCTCTATGCGCATCCATAAAATCCCAACAGCAATCCATTTCATAAACACCATTTACCGAATGCAGTCAAGAATATTGATCGAACTAGGCTTAGACCGATTGCAGAGTCAGAACATAGTCATCGTCGGCTTAACAACGTCCACAGCAGTACAAAGGCCGCTCTCATATTCCTCCAATTAACACTGTTAGCCAGAACGTAGGTGACACGAAAGAAGGCGAAGTATCTTTTCTTGCAATATTAATGTTCTTTAGACAGAAATATATGACTTCAAAATAACGTATTATTGTACCGAAGAACAAGTTTTACAGAGCGACGTAGATAAAAAAAAAAGGCTGGCGGTTTAGCATTGCTAAGCACGAAATGGTGCGCGAAAGCACAGACTTCTGAAGGTGGGCACCACCGCCACGTATACCTGAAAGCGCGATTGAGGTGTCCACTGACCCGGGGAGCCAGTTATATGCACGTCTTCAACTTTTTTATCGTCAGTGCCAATTTACCCAATGTAGGCCGGTGGCCTATGCTCCAATGCTGCGTTCCTCTAGCAGTGTTGTCAACGCCAAAGCGTATTGCCTTAGTTCCGTTTTTCTGCCACAGCGTTGTCCAGCCAACGCATGCAGCGCACATCTCTCTGTCACTACCGCCGCATAGCTCAAAGCGCGAATATTAGTGTGGCAGTAGTATTAGTTGGTGAAGAAGACGGCGTGCAGTGCACAGCGCGAGAGTGTGTTGCAGTTTAACTCGAGGCGTGTTCGGCTGCGGCGATGGACCGCATGATGGACCGCCACGCTGAATCACCACGGTCGTCGAAATCTTTGTTTCGTGAGCAATGGGCTTTGGTGCGGGGAGTGTATGCTGCCCTGGAAGAGCCGCCTAGCTGCTCCCCTATCTAGATGCATGTGTGTGCCTCTCTGACTTTTGATGTTTGATAAGGTGGGTACGTGCAGGGGTATGGTGGCCTGGTGTTTTGTGGCGTAAGCAGGCTTATATTTTTCTTTTGGACACTATTTTCATGCAATAAAGAAAGAAAAAGCTACGACGATAGCGTATATAGTGCTCTCGCGCAGTGGCCAGCGAAGCTGATATGTTCGCGCCGCCGCGGGTTCGAATCCTAATCGTGGATATTTATTTGATTTATTTTTATTCATTTAAGTCACTTGGCACAAACTCACAAACATCGCAAGATCTTGCTCGGAGTTTGCCCGTCGGAATAGTGCTCTTGCACCCAAAGGGGAGAAAGCAAGCGAGAAAGACATCTCCTTGAAATATGATGAAAGGAAAGGAGAAACGAAGGCTACCTCCGATGACAGAGGCGACTATAGGCAACCAGTAGCAAAGGCAAGTTGGTTTATTCATTTCCTAACGTTGTTCTAAGTTGATGACAGTCGACTAGAATTTAAGTTCAAAACTTTCTTTGTGACAACATACATTGTACCCTAATAACGAACAGCAGCGCAGAGAATTAGTTCTATAGGTCGTGTTAGGTTGGGTTATGCAAACGCTCTTGCAAAGGAAAGAAATGCAGTGCAAATCACTCGTCCCGGAGTTACTGTGGCAGTGATATTACGTTCAGCTTACTCATTTTCCTACAACCCAACGACGGGCTTGCTGTTTCGAAGTGCGTGCTTTGTTGAGGTTGCCATGGCGAATGCCGCCTCTTTCAAAAGAAAGCCGTCCTTTTCAAAAGAAACCTTGATCCAGCGTGTGCTACAGCGATGCAGGTAAGGTGACAAGGACTTCTATGCACTGTGCAGAATGGATGGTCCCCTGGACGTTCGCCAAGTCCCCCAACTACGCACCCTAAGTCCGGTGCACTTGCAGTGACCGCCATCTCATGCCATATGCATTTTGTACTTGACTGTTTTACGGCGAAAACTGCCTATGGGACCACGTCGCAAGTGCCTATGCAACCAAATCCCGTTGCAGCTGTCCTCGAAATCCACAAGTCAAGACAAGCCAATCGAAGAACCAAACCACGACAAGAGCGGGAGAAGAGAGATTACTCGGCTTGTCTTGGCTTGGCTTGGCTGGGCAAGGCTAGGCTAGGCTTACCAAGGCTTGGCTTGTCTTCGCTTTTGGCCCAAGCGGATCATCAGCAAGCCAATGAAAGCCAAGCCAAGAGAGACAGAAAAGAAAGACGAAGACGAAAGAAAAGAAATTTAAAGGAAGAGGAATAGGCGACGAAATAACACATAGTGAAGAAAGGAGAAGAAAGAGCAAAGAAGACAGAAGCCAAGTCAAGAAAGAGAAAATGAAGAGAAAGAAGAAGAATAAGGAGACGAAAGAAGAAGCGAAAAAGAAGACAAAAGCCAGGCCAAGAAAGAGAAGCAGAGGAAGAGAATGAAGAACAGAAAAAGAAGAGAAAAAGGGATGAGAAAAAAAGGAGATAAAGACGAGGAAAAGAAATAAAAAGAGAAAAAGAAAAAGAGGAAGAATAAGACAACAAAGAAGACAAAGACGAAGAAGAGGAAAAGAAGAAAGAAGAGAGATATAATTCAAGCGAAGCGATGCTGGAGAGAAGATGCGTATGCAATTCTGGGTCGGAAGAATAATATATATGCCAGCCGTGCGCGAAGCTCTGTTGCAGATATAGAGTCAAGTTTGACTACTTCGATAGTGTCCTCAGTAGAACAGGCTCTTTCTGTGGTGGTCGAGCGAATGCTGTGCAACTTCACCGAGGCTTTATCTCAACTTGTTGCAGGCCTGTCTCTGCCTTCTCAATCATCTGTTTCGGCGGCGACACCTGCATCGCTCCTAAATTGTGCTGCTAGTAAGAGTGACTCCATGTCGCCTCCTGACGCATCCCAAGTCCCGCTTGCCAATAGCGCTCCTGGCAGTGTCGCTCACGTAGATATCTGTAACACGGATGTTAAAATGCTCTGTCCTTCCCAGAAGCGTCGAGCTTCTTCCTCACCCTCGAAGTCAGCTGTTCAGCAAATCAAAGCAAAGAAAGGATCCCCCAAACTAATCCCTCAGACTGATGTGCTGAAGGAGGCTGTTGCTGCCTCTTTCATCAGTCAATAATCATGGCGGGTATAAAAGTTCTGCAATGGAATTGTCGTTCCGTACTTTCTTCTCTCACGGATCTTGAAATACTTCTTCATAAACATAATCCAGATATTGTGATTTTGCAAGAAACGTGGCTCTCTCCGCTTAAATCTTTCAATGAAAAAATTCCGTGTTTTCAGGGTAGACCGCATTAATGACATGGGTGGTGGGTTAATAACTATGATCTCTACAAAAATATGTCACCGGGCATCAATCTCGCAGAAAGTTATGCTCCCTGGCTGTGAGTTGGTGGTTGAAATCTCCCTTCCACAGTGCGCCACAGTAACTATTGCTAACCGCTACTTTCCTGTAGGTGTTCACAGGACAGACTGTTTGGATACCTTACTGAGCGGAGCAAACAACACAGTCATCGCAGGGGATTTTAATGCGCACCACGGTGTCTGGGGTAGTCACTCTGACTCCTGCGGCCAGCTTCTCTGGTCATGCATGTCTATGAATGCAGTGCGCTGCTGCAATTCCGGAGCAGTAACCTTTATGCGTGGAGTTTCTCGTTCAGTCATAGATTTAACATTAGCATCTCGTGGGGTTGGAGTATCTGCATGGTCAACAGTAGACTCAGGTCCATCTAGTGACCACTTTCCAATGACCTTTACTATTATGTCCTCTCCTATCAGAAAAGGAGGTGCAACCATGAAATTTGTAAATCACATTACGTATAAAAAATTGATATCTGCCTCGCTTCCCTCCACAGTTAGCTCAGGTCGAGCACAAAGAGCTCAGCGGACAATTACCTTTCTGCAAGATGCTGCTGAGAGCTCTGTATTCTCTGTGTGCACTACTGCTCCTGCCAGACAGCCGTCTCCTTGGTGGACGGAGGAGTGTGAGAAAGCTTATCGCCTTAGAAAAGCAGCATGGAAAAGCCTTTCCTATAATCAGAGCCCAGCTAATTGAATAAATTGTAAGTTCTACTCTGCATCTTTGAAAAGAGCTGTTAAAAAAGCAAAGGAGGATTATAATCAAAGTTTAAACGCATATCTCTCTAAACCTCAGAATAAGAAGGCTCTATATAGATTCATGGTGCAGAATAACAACTATCCGGCCTCCAACCACATAAAGTCAATGGTATTGTCTCCGCAGGAAGCTAAGCAACACCTTGAACGTATCGCTCAGGGGTTGGCTTTACGTTTCCAAGTGCAGAAAACGGAACCTTTGCACACTCTCACCCCCAGCTCGACTATCCCGAGGTGGACGTGTCGGAACTCCTCCCAATTGCTTCCTCAATGAAGTCTGCTGCCCTGGGATCTGATGGGGTTACTGTGGGCATGTTAAAGATTTTAGCGCAAGACTTTCCAAATCATCTTCTGGATATTGTATGTGCGTCATTGGAAAACTCTTGGATTCCTTACAGTTGGAAAATTGCCAAAATAGTTTTACTTTTGAAAAATGCAGAGAATGGATTTCATTTAGACAATATTCGGCCGATTGCTTTAACCTCAAATTTAATAAAGCTAATAGAAAGAGTAGTACACAGTCGCCTCGCAGAGCATGGTCATCATGTCAACGGCCTCAACTCCGCACAGATTGGCTTTCGTCGCGGTTGTTCCGTATGGTCCGCGCATGTGGATCTCGACAGCCGAATACGACTCTCAACGCGCAAGAGGGAAGTTGCGGCCTTGGTGACACTTGATGTTGCTAAAGCCTATGGCAGCGTTAAACACACGGTCCTTATTAACAAGCTCGCTCAACTACATCCACCGCACTACATCTATGCTTGGATTTGTTAATTTTTAAAAGACAGATTTTTATTCTGTACAGACGGATATTTCTGTTCTAATACCTATGTTAAATCAAGAGGTGTGCCGCAAGGATCTGTTTTGTCTCCACTGCTTTTCAGCATATTGGTTTGGGACATACCCATTCATCCAAATATTGCAGTTTATGTATACGCAGATGATATAGCTTTTTCGCATCAGCAAAGAATATTCATGCACTATACGAGTGTTTGCAGGCATACCTGAATGCTATTGAAGTCTGGTTGAACCAAATTAATTTATCACTTAATGTCAGCAAATGTGGCGTGCTGGTATTTCCGCCCGACATTCCTTTGTACATCTGTACATCTCGCTAGTATACCGCTCCACTCCAATTCCGCAGGTGGAGTCGGTTAAATACCTAGGCGTTACTTATGATCAAAGCTTGGACTGGCGACACCATATTAAGAATAGTGTTATGAAAAGGGAACGTGCTCTGGGCTGGTTGGTTGACACGCGTTGGCAATAAAAAGTTTGGCATGCGTCGTGACACGTTACAGTTGCTCTATAAGGCTTATATGAGACCGATTCTGGAATTTGGTTGTGTCTTGTTCTCTGGTAGCGCAAACTACAAGCTGCAGTCATTAGCATTACTGGAAAGGCGTGCCCTACGGATATGCCTCGGGCTCCCAAAATCACCTTCAAACGCTGTCCTTTATCTGGAAGCCCGTATTCCCGATCTCTTTTCCCGCTTCCAACTTCTAACAGTGCGTACTTTCCTCAGGTCCTTTGACCCGGCCCCCGGCGTTCGTAGCCCAAATTTTCTATCCTAACCACACCTGTTTTTCACTAATCGTTGGCCACGCTATCAGCTTCCGGAAGTTAGTTTCACGCAGAGTCTGTTAGACCCGCTTCAGGTTAATCTGATCTCCTTGCAACAAGTTGCAGATACGCAGGCTGACGCCGTCTTCTATTATGACCATATTTTCCCGTCTCATGCGAAACATATGCCCGCAAATATCCTAAATGGTCACCTTTCTGAACACCTACAGAATTTTCCTCTTCATACTGTTATCTCCACTGATGCCTCCGGCAGCTGTGAGAAGGCGGCAGTTGGGATATATTCGCGGGAGCTGGCCTGGAGCTATTCCGTTCGTATCCCAGATTATACTCCTATATTCTTCGCAGAGTTTCTGGCCATTGGTTTGGCTCATCTCAAACCTCCTAGGCATGTAGCACGGGTTCTTATTCTTGCAGACTGCCTTTCAGTTCTAGTCTCTCTCCAAAATTCAGGAAAATCTTTATTGAATCGTTCGCTTAGGTTTTTTGTTCCGCGCACAGTGCGTGAGATCCGCTTCGTCTGTGTACCTGGGCACTCGGGCGTCTATTTTAACGAGGTGGCTGATTTATTGGCAAGGTCAGCTCTCAGCGTTCCTGTAATGTATCCCGTCCCTCACCTCATTCTGTTAGAAACTTCACGTTTCCAGCGCTTCCAACATATTTCAGCCAACCTGAGCGATCCATTGCTCAATACCGTGGATTTTAGCCACTTAAAGTTCCCATAGAATATTCGGTGGTGTAAATCAAGGCTTTGTGAGGTGTCAATGACGCTTCTGCGATGCAGAATCCCTCACTTAAATTTGTACTTATGCAGATGTGGGTTTGCTGCGACAAACCTTTGTGTATCATGTGGGCAAGTTGAAACAATAGATCATTTTCTCCTCTCTTGCGGGCGGTTCGCAGTTCAGAGAAAACAGTATTTGGATGTCCCTCTTTCGAGGTTAGGACTCCCACTGTCTCTTCCAGTTATTCTTTCGTTCGGTGTGAGCGCAAAGGGGTCCCGTTGAGCAGTGTCTGCGGCTACCTTCATGATTACATAAGTGCAACTGATCGATTCCCTTGTTAGCTTTATACAAAATTTTGTCGCATGTCCAAAAATGCTCGATTCTAATCCTGGTAATTCATACTTCTTTAATTCATTTGACTTTTCCAATTTTTATCTTGATTTAGTCTTCTCACGCCTATTTTCCCCGCGCAAATACCTCATTGGGATTATATACTGAACCTTGGCCAATCCCCCTGCGTGGGTATGTGCCATGCTTACTAAGGAGAAGAAGAAGAAAAAGAAGGGGAGATAACGAAAAGACATCACGGCTCTCGCCGAAAGTTTTAAATAAGCCGTCGTCAAGTTTAGCCAGTATTTTTTGTTTGAGGGGAGGTTAGGCTGTATACACAAGGCCACTTCTGCATTTCAGATGGTAGTTTTCATCAAGTTAAACTAGTTAAAAATCGTTAAAGGTATCCAATCGGAAAAACGTTTAGATTATCTGGTGAATACGGAGGTAAGAACAGTAGAAGGCAAAGGATGCATGAAGCTCACCTGAGAAAGCAACAGTGGATAGAAAGACCAAGCATTTAAGCAACGCGTGTTCAACCGCAGTCATGGCCAGTGATAGTGGACGTTTAGGTCATAGGTGTCAATTGCAACGCATGTTGGTGGCAACTTTCCCATTCAGCACCAAAACTGACGCGCCTCTCTACGACTACTATAATACTACGCGGTTCTGTACATGATCGCGGTGCTATTGTCATTAAAAAAACAATATTTGTTGGTGTTTTAGTATTCTCCATTGCTCTTGCGCTTGCTGCATGCTGTGTGATATCATGCACAGTGTTTGCGGTAGTACTGTCCTTGCTGTCTTTGGTGGAGTCGAAGCATGCAAGTGGTGCTCACATCAGCTACAGCTTTCTTTATAGACATGAGGGACTACCGGCTTTGGAAACCTGTGGCTCTCTATTCCTTTCTTTTTTTTAATGCAATGGCATTAGAACCTCCATGTCGCAAAGTATGACAATTGATCTGTCTGGCTGAAGCATCGCTTGGCGGGTGGCAAAGTGGAGAGATGAGGTGTAAGGCGAGGAGAGGGTTGGAGGCAGGGAGCTAGGGTGGCTGATGGGAGAGTGTGGACAGTAGGTACGGGGGTACGGCACCCGTTCGCACAATCTGAACCCGTCAGCGCCAGCAGCTGCTCCGTCCCGGCAGAACACTAATGCAAACACCTACTCTGCCGTATCAGTCGCATTGATCGCCTCTAATTTTTTTACGCTTGCCTCTTCCGGTATTGTTTGGTATTCTAGCGCGCATATAGGACGCACTTGGACTTTGCACGATAACACGTCCCCCGCCTCCACCCTTTTACGCGGTGATGTGGCACCGTAAATCATGTTTCACTTTCTCTTTTATTAGCATGCTTTCCAGTGCTATTGTTTCTCCTGTTGCCTGCCAGGTCAAGTGGAAAACTGAAGTCTGATGCGCGGACACCCGTGCTTTCTATCAAGTGCTCCTGCGAAAAGAGGAAGCAAGCATTTTGGCCCCTCACCGCGACCACAATGCCTTGCACTCCATTTCACTTGCATTGCCCATTTTTCTCTGCTTAACTTCTGCCACTCCAAAGAGTAAAAGGTCACGACGCTCACAATCTCCTTCGCCCCTTGGTGGCGATGCACACGCAGGTACAATTGCTGTTAGCGTGACGATGAGCTCCATTGTTTCGATATTGACACTCGATGCACTCGACTCGTCTGAGGCACCGCCAGGTTTGTTCATCTGCAGTTCTCAACATTGCAGTGAGGTCGCATACCGCCCTAATGTTTTGTTAAGGCAACCATAGGCCTCTTCAAAAAGTTTGGATCAAATTTTCTAGGGCCATTCTATTTGAGCGAAAAAAGCCAGGCGTTCCGTTCGTACCTTTCCTCATTCACCGCTTGAGCGCTGCCAACAGGTTATTCTGGCTGCTGTCTACAGTCGATTGCGCTGCTTCACAAGTGTGAGAGAAGCAGGCTAGGCAAAAATTGCTGTTTTTTGGAAGCATGTGACCGACTACCTGTTACATGACTCTGCCTTCTGCATTTTCTATTACTCGGAGTCCGTGAAGATAGTTGGTATTCGCTAGTTCCCCAAGTATTCAGCAATATGCGCTGCAGTGTTTTTTTTATTACAGTGAAATTAAACCTGCTATAAGAATGCTCTCCTGACCCGAACTTCACTGTGAGCAGTTGACAGGTACATCTTGCGGCGCAGCAGGTGGTGGGCGAAAGTTCCTTGCCTTTAATTGCAGCTTCCACTGTTGTACTTCACTAGCAAGCCAATGACCGAAGTACAGTGCCATTAAAGGCTCCGCATGCTCCCGCTTATACAGTGTGTTCCACCTAAGACTGTCAGCAATATTTTAAAATGGCCTTTTGAGTTAGAAGAGTGCTTTCTTCGGCATAGCATTGCCAGCGGTAGTGTACATCATCATACAGCTAAGACCTATTAACTAGCAGGCGGTTAGATAAAAATGATTAAGTACGTTTTTATATTACAGATAGGTTAGTCATTTATTGAGAGGTTTGTAGCCCAGTATTACTGATATCAGTATTTTAATTTTCGGAGATGCTGTTCTCGTTGCCGCTGCAGCGCAAGTAATCTTGGGGACGCGCACGCGCGAAAACCTGCCTAAGCCCATTTCTTCCTATTGATTTCGACTAGGATGTCATTAACCCGCGTTTGTTCCCTTACCCACTCTGCCCTCTTTGTGTCTCTTAATGTTACACGTATCATTTTTCTTGCCATATCTCGCTGCATTGTCCTTAAGCTGAACTATTTTCATTAGCCCCCACGTCTCAGCCCCACAGTTGAGTACCGGTAAGCCTTACAGCTGTTGTATACTTTTCTCTTGAGGGATATTGGCAAACTGCCATTCTTGATCTGACAGAACCTTCCAAATACGTCCCACTCCATTCTTATTCTTCTAGTTATTTCACTCGCGTGTTCCCTAAATGGACGTATTCCTTTCCCGCTTCCAGCACCGCGCTACCGATTTTAAACTTCTGTTCTCCAAGACTGTTCAACGTTACTTTGGTTTTCTGCATATTAATTTTAGACCCATCGTTCTGCTGTCTGTTTAATTCATTCATCATGCTTTGCAGTTCATTCCCTGGGTGTCTTAGTAAGGCAATTTTATCAGCGAATCGTAGATTACTAAGGTATTCGCCATTAACTGTTATCTTCAACTGTTCCCAATCCAGGCCTCGGAGTACCTCCTCTAAACAGGCGGTGAATAGCATTGGCGAGATCGTGCCTCCCTGACCGACACCTTTTCTTATTGGAATGTTTATTCATATAGCATGTTGTGGTCAAGTATTGCGCCAGGGTGGACAAATTCTGTTCTGGTGAGGGAGCGTGTCGTCGGTTCTGTTCAGCGAGATCAGGCTGCACCCCAAACAATATCATGCAATCCCACGACACGAGGTGTTATGTTGATAACGGTGTCTTACAATATTCCAGAGTTGCCTCGCAATTAAAATGATGCCCGAGAAAGCAGTAATTGCATGCCGATCCCGACCGCAGCGGCCGTGTTTCGATGGAGGCAAAACGCAAAGGCGTTCGTGTGCTGTGCGATGTCAGTGCACGTTAAAGATCCCCAGGTGGTCGAAATTATTCCGGAGCCCTTCAATACGGCACCTCTTTCTTCCTGTATTCTCTCAGTCCCTTCTTTATCCCTTCCCTTACGGCGCGGTTCAAGTGTCCGCCGATATGTGAGACAGATACTGCACCATTTCCTTTCCTCAAAAACTAATTTTCATATTCATGCCGAAGAGAGCGCTCTTCTGACTTAAAAAACTGACTTTTAAAAATTGCTAACAGTCTTAGGTAAACACCCTGTATGGTGTACGGATGGTAGGTAAACATGCCATTTGACATGTTACTTCTTTGTCCGCAGAATTATATAGCATCTGGTAACCCAGAAATCACTGCGCACTGGGCAGAGGTGGGGGGGGGGGGGGGGGGGGGTTACTTGTGGTTGAAGGAGCATCCGCTGGCGCAGTGGCGAGTGCAGTTGTTGCTGTTATACGAGACCCAGACGTGCAGAAGCCTCACGTCGCCCCGTATTCGCTTCGCACAGCTGGCAGCGCAGCGGTAGCAGCTGGTTCACGCGCTGCACACGGGATGGCGCTGCTGGGTATGCGGCTCAGCGCGCCGTGGTGCCGTACACCGGACAGCGTTACGGTCAGCGTGACGTCACAGCTGGGATAAAACACCTCGCTGGGCGGCCGTGCACGCAGTTTCTTTTAGAGTGCGGTGATAGCCGCACGGGCGCATCAACATCAGCAGGATAGGATGAGGCGGAAAGAGCAACAGCTCTCGCACACCGCCTCTCCCGGGAGCACTGCCAATGGTTTCAGGACCCCCGAATTCGTGCCGTAAAAGCCACCCTGCGTGTAAACGTTGTAAGCTGCAGGGGGAGGATATTTTAGAGGCAAAGCTTTCAGTATATATATATATATATATATATATATATATATATATATATATATATATATATATATATATATATATATATATATATATATATATATATATATATATATATATATATATATATATATTCAAAGTTGAAAACGCTTCATTTATTTTGAGTCGACGTTTCGGACAGAGCATATATATATATATATATATATATATATGCATCAAACATGAAGGCACTATTTAACCTTTGAGAGCTCATACAGAACTATTTTCAGAGTGCACAGAAATGCGCGTATATGAATCTACAATTAGTTTAGTCAGAAATTGCGATCGCATATTGATGCATGTGCGTAGAAGTAGACGTAACGATAATGACCATGTACTTTTTCGCTTTGTTTCATTTCGTTTTATATACCTTCAAGCCCTTGAGGGGAAGTGGAGGGTCCCGGGAGGGAAGGGGCAGAAATTACAGTACAACAATATACAAAAGCTCATTGAAAACAAAGTCCAGCAATAAGATAGCGCACAAAATATGGCACACGTGTAAAGTGCACAATGCGACAAATGAGGTATGGTACGCCATTAGTAGGATAATATTGCTTGATTCTGATCACTAATGCTTGATATTGCGTTACAAAAGAGGTGGGGATCTCGGATATCGGCTGTAAGGCCAGGAAAGTGGTCCCAGTCTTGGATGTCCTCGACATGAATGAAGGAAAACAAGCTTTCGTACAACTAGAAAATACGCATACTTTACGGCGATTATCTGTACGAAATGAAACGTATGACGGCGGAGAAATCAGTTCGGCGCGCAAAGTAGGGCACTGAAAATATATTTTGTGGCATAAGGAAAGTCGGGAGAGTTTACGGGGAGCAGCGAGATGTGGTAACTGTGATGAATTTTTGCCGGACGTTATATGAGCTGTGCGCTTGTAATTATGCAGAATGAAACGAGAAGCATTGTTTCGAAGGAATTTAGCTGATTTGATGATAGTTACAGAGGTAGGATCCCATACTACAGCTGCATATTCAAGTTTAGTACGAACAAGTGTTTTCTATATAAAGTTTTACAAAAGAAGGGGCGAGGTAAAAGTTATGTATGAGGTATCTAATATGCGGCTGAGATACTGGTGATGTGGTTAACATGCCAAAACCAAATTAGATTGGACCTAGGCACCGATAGGAATTTACAGGGTAAACCACCAAGCTGCCAAGGTAGCAAGGAGAGGGGAAGAAGTTTTATTTGATGCCTGCAATGCACTTCGTAATGTTAAGTGCCATTTTACCGAAGTACACTAGTCAAATATAGAATTAAATTCAGACTGCAGCATGCAAGCGTCATCAGCTTTATAAATTTCTCGAAGAATAAGATAATGGTCCGGAAATAAATGAATATCTCATGAAACGCAGTTTGGCAGGCCAATAATATAAATAAGGAAAAGGAGTAGTCCTAAGACGGAGCCCTGCGGCACACCTGACGGGACAAGACTACGGGAAGAGTAAAAATTATTGGCCATAACAAACTGTCCGGTTAGTTAGGAAATGTTCTAGCCATGCAAAAAGACGGAGATCAATACTTAATTGAAACAATTTGAAGAGAAGTAGTTTGTGACACACCTTATCGAATAAGGGAGCAATTACTCGTCGGTCCGGACCAGGACGAATTTTTCTTTAACTACGAAGTTTCTGAAAAACCTGTATAGCTTTCTTTTGTAGCCGTATGGCTGCGCTTGGGTGGATGCAAATGAGTAATTGCTCCCTTATTACAATTCTACTCCACCTTGAAGGATTAGCCTAAACATTTGACCAACACCCTATCGAGAGCATTAGAAACACAAAAAAAAAAGATGCAGTCAGTAGTCTCAGTAGAATTTAAGCGATATAGAATAATGTGAAGCGTGTGAGTAAAGGAGATCAACTGTGTTTCACAGGACAACAATTTTCGAACTGCATGCTGTGCAAGTGAAAAAAAAAATTATGTCCATTCTAGAAAATTGACTAAATGTGAAAACAACACATGTTTAAGGATTTTATAAGAATACTGGTTAAAGATATGGGTCGATAATTCTCAAGTTTGCTTTTGTTACCAGGTTTATGAAGTGGCAGCAACTTCCAGACCTTCCAATATGTATGGTGATTTTATATTGTCATGAAATTGTAACTGAGCACTGTGTTCAGTTACATTTCTGCTTAATCTCAAACGATGTACAATCTGTATGGGGGCAGGGACCTCTGTCAGGCTTACTCTTAGCCATTCGTACCCACCTCCTAAGCGAGAATCAGTATCAATATGCATTTCTCTGTTCCACCCATGCGGGAGCAGCGTCAGCTTGTTGTACCTGTTTGATGCTGTGGCAAGCAGGCGTTTCACCGTGACTTTTTTTTTTTAAGGTGCATCGAACATCAGCCGTTTGTCTATTATTTCTAAGTCATTCTGTCGATAACAGAAAGCTCTGCTAACGTCACTGAAGGGGCAAAGACAGGGTTATGATCTTGCTGGACATTTTAGTACCCTCACATCACACAGGCTTTTGTGCCTATAGACGAATGAAAATATGCTCAAGGAGGGCAAAGTACTTAACCAGACTCAATGCTAGCACAGGTTCCATATCTTTCGCGAAGCAAAAGAAATACCCAATGGAAATGATTAATTTTTGGCAGCAATTAAGTATGGAACAAAATGGTGATTGGACCTTTGGAAAGCTTTATTCTAAAGTACTGCAACCAAAAAATTCTATTTTCAGCGCGACGAAGTACTGCAGCGAGCACGATGCCCCTAGTCTCCATGTCATCGACACTTTGTTGCGCAAGTACATCAGTCACTAATACAGAGAGAAGATAGTGATGACGTATACAGTCAGTCTAATGGGAACATTTCAGGATTCCGATCGCGACGACAGTTCCATTAAGCCAGGGTGAGGGGCTGCAAATGTTTCAATGACCTGAAGAGCTTTAAGAGCGTTAGCTCTTTCCTCGGTTTTACGGCGTCGTCGTCGGAGTCTGCAAGCTAGGCCCGATTCCTGCGGCGATCTTGGCAGCGCGCTAAGCTGTAGCCGCGCTAGTGGCTGCGTGTTTTTTAAAGCGAAAGCTTTACTGGCCGGGAACTTGCGATTTCGCCGTGGCGGTACTCCGAGGAGGCACATGACGTCACAACGTGCGCCTCGCCGCAGATATTTCTCTCTTTCTCGCTCCCTAGTCACAACTGCGCATGCGCCACTAGTAGCGCCGAGCCACAGGTGTGCCGCCGCTGCGCAGCGCCGCGCCTTTCCTCAAAATCCAACTTTCAATTTTCAGTTTTCTCTTTCTTCTCTCCCTCCCTCCTTTACGGCGCGGTTCGGGTGTCCACCGAGATAGGTGAGCCGGTTACGGTACCATTTGTTTCCTCAAAAACCAACCAAAACAAGTGAGCCGACGCCGTTCATACAGTTCATTGGCGTTGACAACTTTGCAAAGGCCGTTCATTTTCACGAAAGGAAAGGCGCACAACCAGCTCCGTGGGCCACTGGAAACCTCAATCTCGCTTTCATGTACGTGGCTTTGGTGTCCAACTGCGAAAGCCTGCTTTGATTGCGTTCCGCACACTGGATAGGCAGCGCGCCGTCCCTGCCACCCTGGGAGGTAGCAGGCAGTTAATGGTTGATCGCAATAGATTGATCACCATATGAACGCTGCGGCCTAGTAATAATAATAATAATTGGTTTGGGGGAAAGGAAATGGCGCAATATCTGTCTCATATATCGGCGGACACCTGAGCCGCGCCGTAAGGGAAGGGATGAAGGAGGGAGTGAAAGAAGAAAGGAAGAGAGAGGTGCCGTAGTGGAGGGCTCCGGAATAATTTCGACCACCTGGGGATCTTTAACGTGCACTGACATCGCACAGCACATGGGCACCTCAGCGTTTTGCCTCCATAAAAACGCAGCAGCCGCGGTCGGGTTCAAACCCGGGAACTCCGGATCAGTAGCCGAGCGCGCTAACCACCGCGGTGGGTCTGCGGCCTAGCTATTACTACAGTGCCGCATGTCAGCTACAACGCTGTAAGCGCTAATGCATTCAGGCCACATCTGTCTCTCACCACCGCCACATGTATGACAGCACGAATGAGGCGTCCGCATATCCAGGGAGCCAGTTATGAGCCCGTTTGGTCAAAGCCATCGCCGTTTAGAACATTGTCAACGCCAACGCCAATGAACAGTGAACGCCGACATCTTTCGCTTTGTATATCCTGGATTATCTGAGCTAATCCACATTAATTTTTTTTGTAGCGAGAGCTACACTGGGCTACCAGTCGAGCATTTCGCGGTGCATGGGAGAGGAAAGTTGGGCGCATGCGCCATTACCATTGCAACCGAAGAGGAGCACGCCGTCGCCGCGGCCGCGCGCCCGCTCCACCATCAAAGCTGAGCGTGACGTCACACGGATGAACAGCTGTGCGCATGCGCCGATGCCATGGTAACCACAGAGACGCCACAGCTGCGCCGCGTTCTTCGTCGTCGCCTCGCCGCACGCCGTTCTATCACCCGAACCGCGCACCGCATGCGCAGCATTGCATATAAAACGCGGAGATGTAGTGGACGTCTGTAGCTGGTCGTTGGACCCAAGATATTAGACTTATTTTTGGAATATGGCGGAGTGCTAGACGCACTCTGGCACGGGTCGGCCCGGTATTGCACTGCCTCCGGGATCGGCCTGGGTCCTATGGGCCTATTAGCGCGCGGCGCCTTTTCTATCTTTCCTCTCCTATCCTTAAACTCTCCTACTTTCAGCACGCGGTAGCGAGCGTGGCTCGGCTTGAGCCAGTAGGCAGGCCCGTGCTCTTTCCTTTTCCTACTTCCTCTCAGCAACGTCAGCAGTCAGTCAGTCGTCTGTATCACAACGTCTGACATGCATGCAGAGAAGGAGAGTCCAGCTGCTGCTAAACAGCGGTATAGACAAGAGAAGATTAACTCTTGCGATCCTGAGGTTGTCGCCTGGCAGTTGGCTTGAACCAAATAAGAACGCTGGACTCTGTGTGTACGTGAAACAAGGGATCACCGCCGTCAGACATCTCCCTTCGATCGCAGTGAATAATTGTGAAGCCTGCTGTGATCGGCTTCTGAAGAGCGGCATTATGATCCAAAGAGTCTACGTGGCACCGGGAACATCTGCCAAGCAGACGATTGATGTGGTTGCCACGTGTATACCAGTCTGCGGCACGGTTTCACAGTTGTGACTTTGTGTGATTTCAACAGGATACAGGACTCTCTTAGTGTATGAAAGAAAAGTTTGACTTTAATTTAGCTTCGGACCATCACCTCAAGACTACACAATGGGGAACTACTATTGACCTTCTATACCACGAAGACTGTACCGAATGGAAATACTGTATAGACAAAATTGAGACCGCTGCATGCTACTTGACAGATCATCGGAGAGTCTTCGTCTCTGTCAAGCAAAATGAATAAAAGATGTGCATACCCAATGGGTTTCATTGCTAAAGATACAGTGACCACAACAAGTTCAGCCACGAAAACGTACCTCTCGCTGCGTATATCCTGGCATAGCCGAGCTAAGCCACTGCCAATTTTTGTTTTGCTGAGTGCGCCGGCTGCGATGGCTCACCTCGCGAACTTCCTCCAAAACGCTGCGACGCGATCACAAGGACGTCATTTATACCTGAGAACAAATTTCCCAGTGAAAACACACGTCCTGGGGATATCCGAATCATAGCCGCATATCCTTATCCCTACTAGGACTTCCGAGGGATGAGCTAGGGACGTCCTTGAACTAGATGTCCTGATCGGTTATCCGGCGGATATCCCGTTTGGTCTTATTACGGGCACTTTTACATCATATTTTTTTCGTGCCTTCGCACAAATATGCGTGAGATTGCTTCTGAAGTACCTTTTATAGTTAAAAAGGTTAAGTTTCAAGTCACCCATTGCGCTTCTCAAAAGCTATACAACAATGCTCACTATCTCAGGTGGAAAGAAAAGAGTGCACGTAGCCTCAGGACTCGCTTTTCGACCCCATCACACAACCTTCATGAACAATTTGCCGAAAAGTGTGCCCAGGATGATTTCTCTACGTTCACCACCGTTCCTAAGTTCTGACCCGGGTAGACACTCCATGGTTTCAGACTTCAAATGGCTCGGTTCTCAATGCTTGCCATTGGTTAAAAGTAATTAAACCTAAAACCTTATTTCCACTTCTTCAAATACTAGTTAGAAAAAAAGCATTTTTTTATACCTTCACTCCTGGGAATGAAAATTTCGCTTACATATGAGCGTGTATTTGTATTGCATGTCTCTACCACGGCGCTCACTGCTCTGTGTACCGTTGTGTCGCTGTGTGTTGTTTACGGCTTTATTGTTTGCACCCTTCGAAGCATTTCCCACTTTTTACTCGCACATGCGTTCGGCGTCGGCGTCGCTAATTCCTGATCACGACGTGCGTCAAGTTTACTAACAGCGTTGACGCCGTCTCCGGATGTTTCTGCGTCCTCGTGGAATGCAGTTGGGGTCAGCAAAAGTAGAAGCGCGACAATGAGTTCGTCAACAGGTAAGCATTTCTCCACATCTTGTGCATACTCCCAAACAGGGCCCCTTTACGTGACATGTGGCATGTTACGACTGTTCTACGCAGACATGGGGTTCTTTTCAGTCTTGGCGCTCCATGGGTGGTCATTTCGGAATCGCCTCGCAGCCGACTTACCGCGAGCTCTATGGCGGCGAATGCCCGGACCCCCGTAGAGTATCTGTTACGGGTCCAATTTGACTTACTTTTTGAAATGTGGCGGAGAGTTTGAAGCATGCTTCACTCGCGCCACCGATTGGCCCGGTATTGCACTACCTCCGGGATCCGCCTTGTCTTTAGCGCGTCTTTATTATCCTGTCTTTCTATCCCATCTTTCAACGCTCCTACTATCTGCACGTGGTAGCGATTGTGGCTCTGCTCGAGCCAGTGAGCAGGCCTGTGCACTTTCCTTTTCTTTCTTTCTGGCAACAGACAGACAGACAGACAGACAGACAGACAGACAGACAGACAGACAGACAGACGGACGGACGGACGGACGGACGGACGGACGGACGGACGGACAGACAGACAGACAGACAGACGGACGGACGGACGGACGGACGGACGGACGGACGGACGGACGGACGGACGGACGGACGGACGGACGGACAGACAGACAGACAGACAGACAGACAGACAGACAGACAGACAGACAGACAGCTCTTGTGTATCTTAGACCAGCGACTGATGTGGACTCTCCGGAACAAATGCTGGAGCCTCTTCATTATATTTTGGACGTTTCCTCACCTTTAGTGCATGTCTTCGTGGGGAGTGCGTGCTTGTATCCCGGTGCTTATCAACGCATGGACAGTTCTCGCCCCGGTCAGTGACAAAGCGTTCTGGCGCAAGCTAGGGACTGGAAAGAAAGCACAGGACGCACGCTGCCATGCGTTTTCTTCGTAGTCTTCATTGTTAGCGCTGTAACCTATGTGATGTTGGAGAAAGGTTGCGTATGGAAATTTTTCAGATCTGCGCTAAATTTTTTTCGGCCTTCACATTTTTAAACACGCTGGTCGTATTGCAGAGGGCTGCCTGCAGATGTTATTTTCAGAGAGGTCCAGTGAAGTTTCAGTTGCATAAGAAGGTTGTCCATTTTTTGTCTGTCGTGTGCTATTTTATCGCTTCGAAATACATGTAAAAGAGCAAAATAGACCACGGCCTTCACATTACTATCTGGTCCCCTGTTGATCCCCAAGGACATACCGCGAACCTCCGTGGGATAGGGAAACCCTGGCCAAAGTGACGTGTAGGGGCTGTCCTCAAATTATTTCGGCACCTGCCAGAGATATCCGCATATCCTGTCAAGATATCACACGGAT
>NC_135497.1:140761261-140765328 GCF_052857255.1 Amblyomma americanum
GGATCATGGGTGGGTGCAGGCTGCTTAAGTGGGAGATGCATTTTTACCAGCACCCACCGGAGCGTGGTTCCGTGGACGCACCATCCGCTCCTCTCTGCTAGGGGCGCTCCGACCCGCTATGTGCTAGGGTGCCTCGATGCAGCGTTCCTACATCTAGGCACCCTACTAGGTGCTAGGGTGTCTCGATGTAGCCTTCTGCACCGAAGCACCCGCTGTGTGGTGGAAGGCGAACATGGCTGGAAGGCGAACATGGCCCAAGAAACAGCTTGAAACCCGATATCTGGTGTGCGACATCTCGTGCAGAAGTGCGAAAAAAAAAAAGGCTTCCGTGGCACAGAAATATCCAAGTATAGTTTGCGTTTGCGGTCGATAACGAGGACACACGCACGCAATTACGCGTGCAGTGTACTTGAGACACCCACGAACCACGATCATTATTCGCAGGCAGAATCTTTCCGAGCGCGTCTAAGGCCCGTTTCACATGCTGCGACTGGGCCGAAAATATTCGGTGTAGTCGGTGAGGCCGCAGTGCGATTTTCGGTCACTGCTATCACATGCAACAACACCGACACAGCGAATTCGTTCGGAGGGACAGGTAAGGTTCGCATTGTCAACCCATTATTAAACGCGACTGAAACGTCACACGGAATGTGTTGATGATTTTATGACTAGCGTATTTTCCGATGCAAGGCAATATTTCGCATGTTTTGATTAGAATAAACCCTTTTGCTTCCACCGCGGCAACAGCTCCCACGTGACCCCACGTCGCACGCCGTCTCGGCGCTCCCCATCGGACAGTCGCGAGCGAACACGCCGATGCTGCGACTGAATTCCAACCGGACGGAACCCGATCGCTAGCCATCTGCGACTAGACCGACGGCCCTCCCCGGTCGCAGACCGACAGAATTCGGACCGTCGCAGGAGAAAATCGCATGCATGTGAAACGGGCCTAAGGGGTAGGCGCTGTACTATAAGAAGGCTTCTTCACTTGAAACACCGTCATAGCTCAGGCAAGTAATTTCGGTTCCTTGTTAGTCCATGTTGTTATGGGAAATCCCCAAGGTGGAGTAGAATTGCAACAAAGGAAGAACCATTAACAACCATACATGCACAGCCTTATGCTTATAGAGGAAAGATGTAGATTCGTGAGTAATATGAGAAGGAACAAAGTTTTTTCAGAAACTTGCGAATTTCTCCACTACATTCGAAAATGACTTTTCGATATTAACGCCAAGAGGAAGACTATGTACGTATACAACTTAAGTCTGCAGTGAAGCTCCAAAAAAAATTTAGGACCGTCGCACACAATTCCTCAACGACAAAAAAAGTATTCTGTTATGTAGAGCTTTTCCTGTTACTTAAACCAGAGGCTATTCACAGGAAACGAAATTATGATCCCGAGAATTTTGGTACGTGGCTTGTTTAATATAGTCGAACGCTAAAAAGCTGAAGTTTGTTTACTGTTATGATTGGCCAGCGGAGTAGTACAGGACGCCGCAGACCATGCATGGCCCAGTGTTATGAAAATTGCTGTTTTCTTATGTTGTAGCCTACCGTATTTAGAAAAAAGGAAAAATACTTGTAAAACATAATTATGAAGCAATCAATAAGTGCTTGCGTAGACTTTGTTCCCTCTCATATTGCTCATGACTGTACAAATTATTTCTTCGTAGTTTACCTACGAAGACTTAGGATGTCAGCTTATGGCCACCTTATTTGGTGAAGACAAGAGAGAGAAAGAGACAGAGAGAGAGAAAGGGGGAGGGGGAGGGTTTATTGAGAAGAAAGGGAGACAGGTTGGCCGGAAAAATGGTTATCTGGCATGCTACTCTGCACTGGGGAACGGGAAGAGGAGAAAAAAAGGGGGTCACCTCTTCCCCTTCCCAGAAGACAAGGAGAGAGGAAGGGGGAATGGGGGGAGGTTATCCAGAAGGGCCTTCCGGTTGGTCACCTTGCACTTGGGGACAGGGATGAGGAGTTGTGCAGCTTTGTTTGTACAAGGACTATCTCGGTCAGACGGTGGTCCCGAGTTGAAGCCCCAGACCGGAAGGAATTTTTTTTTCAGCTATACAGACTGTCAGAAAACTTTATAGCTTTTCTTGTGGCTCTCATGGCTGCGTTCAGAGGGATGCTAGCGAGTAATTATTCAATTGTTCAGGCGCTTGAATAGCAGCCATCCGGTAGGGTGTCGCAATATACATGTCCCGTTTGGTCATACCGTAGCTTCGTGTACATAGACCTGCTGGACGTGCGCCACGTCAGCTAGTATTCCCAGCGATTTGGATTACATGCTTCATGCAGCCGGGCCATGGGTAGGAAATTTCCATATTTACCATTGCCCAGCCAGTACAGACGTCAGCGCCAATTCCTCCTATAGCGGCCGGAGGGAAGTAAACTGGGGCGTCGTCTCGCCGTCATGACAACGGTACCCAGCAGAAAAACACTTCATCCCCTAGCGGGGTTCGAACCACCACCGGCCGCCCCGGTGGTGGCCACCCCGGTGCCTCAGACCATAGAGTTTCTCACTAAAACTAGAGAGAAAGCTGGTGGCACTACACTTCATCCACCTTGGAGGGGCGCAGGAATGCCGGGAAGACGAGGTTTCTTACTCGGCTTGGCTATTGTTGGGCATGAAACGTGGATTCAGCAGTAAAAATACGACTCTTCTCAAGGCCAACCTCGAAGAAATGTTGCGAAAGTATCCATACCAGCCTAACACCGAACTTTCACTTGCGTGAAATCTATTGAGGAAGTGAAAAACGCAGTATTGAAATAACTTAATCAAAACCAATTTCGAGGTACAATCCACGCTTTCGGCCCAACACTGGCCAAGCCGAACACGAAACCTCGCATTCCTGGCATTCCCGCGGCGGATGAAATGCTCTTTAAAAAAATCGCCCAGAGGGTGGCGCCAGCGTAATATTTAGAAACTCTATGTCTAAGGCAGTTCGGTCGTCGTTGCTGCCTGTCGCGCTACGTGCGTGCCTCGGAGTAATTCTGTTTTAACTTTTAAGAATCAGTTCTCTCCCAGTCACCAGGTGCGCTGAAGTAGTTGACACCGATACTAACCGGAGTTTCCCATTCCTTGGCCATACTTCCTACTCAGCCTATTAGAACTGCAACGTTGCGCCCGTGTTCTCCCCACCCCACTCCTTCTGCAACACAAACAAAGTGAGAAGGGAGGGAAAGTCCTTCAATTAGAGATGGCTGCGTAACGTGCAGCCGCATACGAATCGCTCACTCAACCCTCTCGCTATGAAAACTAACAAGACCGATGCAGCGTCCGGCAAGAAAAAGAGTGCGGAAGGATCCTCGCTGACCAAATGGTGCACACCCTAAACTGTACAAAATGTGTCATTTTAGGCAATTTAGGGTTAGTAATCAACCAATGGGCGAGCGCCCGAGGCATCGATAAAACGAGACGCCGAATGACGCGAACCAGCTTCATTTGAGAAGGGCTTCACAAGAGTCGAGCTGCGAACAGAACACGAAAGCTCTCCGCGCCTGCGTTTGATCGAACCAGTCTATGCAGGCGGCGACGCTGCCTGACATTTTTCCCCAAACCGCATCAGTTGGCTTACAAGTGAGCGAGTGCTTTCGCGGCAATCGGTACCACCGAACACAATACCATCACTGGCGAGCGGGCGCGCTGTGTAGCTCCCGCCAGTATATCGCCACTGCACGGCCGCCAGAGTGCAGCCGCGCACGTCTATATATACGGATCGAAAATGATACCCTAAAATTGTATGCACGTCACACGCAGGGCCGAATCAATAAACTCTGCAAGAGGGGCTCACACGATGTCGGCGCCGCTCTTAAACATGGCACAGCGCATCGCATTCAAGGAGAAGAACAGGCGCGGACATGAGCAAGAAAACGAAGAGAGAGGGAGAGGGTGGCTATGGCGAAGGATTCACCCGCTCTTATCCAATCAATACCGCAGGGGGAACCTGTGTGAATACAAATTTCAAAAACGCAAACACCGCCATAGATGGAAATGCCTTCTCTGACCTTCCGGAAGAGACTTCCTGCGCCGAGTTCAAAGCAGTCCGCGAGCCGAGCGGCCG
>NC_135497.1:140765428-140848123 GCF_052857255.1 Amblyomma americanum
TATCGATAGGACACCAGCTCCTGATCACAAAAACGCCGCTCTTACTGAAAACAAAGCTCTTGTAAGGTATAAAATAGCAAGAGCCAAAATACAGGTATCGCCACCACAGGCCAATCTCGCAAGTACAAGCGTGGTGACGCCATAGGACAAGAGACTCCACCTTGTAGGAATTTTCCATCCTACTTGGTTTCGCGAATCTCTGAGGTTGACAAAGGTAGGTTGCGCAGATCAATATTGAAGTAAGTTTTGTTTTAAAACCAATAGTGCACTTTTATCACACAAGGAAGGCAGGCAAATGACAACCTGAATGTTGGAAGCAAAGAAAACCGATGCTTGGCGGCGCCACAGGCGGCCAGGAGAGTTTCGATTTGTTATGGCGCTTCGCGTCTATGAGCTTTGCGTGCCCCGGGGTTTTGATTTTGACGCGCTTCGATTTACAAGCGCCGAACAGCAGAGGAACTCCAAGTGCCGCTTCAAGTGCTGGTTAACCTTTGAAGGAGCCTGTTAAGGCTTGTCAGATGATCGCCCCGGTCGATGAAAAGCTATGATGGCACGATGGTCGGTGATCGTACAAGGCAGCACTTGTGTATTCGCACGCTTGCCCGGCGAAACATTCCCGGCTGTGCCAGTCAACTTCAAACTACTTCACGGAAGTCGTTTATTAGGGACGGGAGACAAGGTACAAGGCAGTTCAGAAAAATTGCTGATGGCCTAGCTCTGTTAGGCCAGGATATACCTATCGAAAGCGCGGAGATTTCTGCATCAGAAGAGTGCATTCACTAGATGCGCCTTTATTGACGGCTGTAACTTGAGCCGTCGTGGCGGAGCGGTAGCGTTTCCGCCTCAAACGCCGAAGGCCCTGGTTCGATTCCGAACCTCGGCACCGGACTTCTTTTATTTAGTGAGTGGGCGGGGGGCTTCAGTGGCTCCCATGGATGCCACCGCTGAATACGTTGGTTAGCGGTTAAGTGCAGGCTCTGTTAGGGCGCGTTTATGCTGCGGCGAGGCGCGCGCGCGCGCGCGCCCTGCTCGGCGAAGTCACATCGGTCAAAGCGAGACCCTCTATACTCCAACTGTGCTTCACCGCGGACGCGTTCGGCGGCTTCGGCGCACTCTGACCGCATTGGCGGGGAGATTGGAGCATGTATCTATTTCGCGCCGAGTGCGCCAGCCGCCGCCGGCCCGGCCAGGCTGATTTGGTTCCGCGGCGAGGTGCGCGTTATATTCAATAGCTGCGGCAGCTCGGCGGAGCTGTTCTTTTCGATCTCGGCTATTTTAATCCATTCACAGTATATATCTGAAGGTACATGCAAGTTGGCGAGAGAGCCAGATCCAGTGGACCCGTTGGATCTAGCGGAAGCCGTTGAAGCGTCGTGCGCCGGCTTTAGTTTCAAGCCGCCGACTTTAAAACGCGACCGCCCTCGAGCACCCATTTGTTTTTTTCTTTGCAAAAAATAAATAAATAACTTGGCCCTTGCAACCGTGGGAGACCTCGACGCTGCCTGCTGCGCCGTGCAACCTCTCCGTTCAAGGAATCACAATCCGTTGGCCCCAAAGCCCCGGCCAGCCTCCGATGGGCGCAACGCACCCCTCGCGACTCCCCGCACTGGGGTTATGATATTTAGTTTGCAACGGCTGCTCTCTGAGGAAGGGGGAAACCAACCGCCGGCGCCTAACCTAACCGTGCTCCCTCAAAAGCATCGCACGCTCTGAGGGGCTGAGGCCGCCGAAATGCAGGCCGGAGTTTTTGCGAGAACTACGTCGTCGGGTTCGGGAACGGGATCCATCGTAACGCTGGCAAGACGCCGGTGCAAACGTAAACGTAGTGACGATGGCGACCCCCGATAGATGGCTTCAACGGGCGGCGGCGGTAGCTTTCATTTCGGCAGCTGCTAGACAGCACCGCTAGCCAGCAGAAATCACGGAGTCTCCGTTTACGTCACGTTTCACGTCACTCCGTTCTGTGTCGTCATAAGAGTTCTCCGTGTCGTCATAACAGTTCTCGAGTTTGAATCGGAGCGGCGGGAAAATATTTTTCAACTTCGAACCCAAATTTCTTTGAAATAGATGCATCTTTCGCTCCCGGACAAGCATCAACGAAGCCATGAAATGCCGAACTATCCGATATTGCTAACAAAAAAATTTTGATAGGGTTCTTCTCAGTGTCCCTTTAAGCTCTACGTTGGTTTAGTCGCGGTCATCGAGCGGTTATGCGGGCAGGGGGCAACCTGTATTTCTCTTCCTGCGGCCCCACCGAGAACCTCACTCGCGCAGTTTTTGACCGTATATGCGTTCCACATGCAACGTGCTGTGCTTCCACCGGACTATGTATACAACAAGGACTAGCTTACACCAACGCTGAGGCCTCTTTCAGAGAAGCCATGCGTTTTAGCGCGACAAGGCGCATTGTGAGCATTCGAGCTTTTGTAGGGCAGCTGCTTTGCACTCCCAGTACAGGCAGTCCTGGTTTATTTTTACATTTTGCCTTTCATTAGCGTACATTCTGTTCTCCAGGTTCTACTTTGAAAGTGTGCTGCGTTGTTTCGTTTTTACGTTTGGGTTTCACTTATCACAAGTTTAGTCTATCATGATGAGGGTAAGGGTGCCAAGTGGCATTTTTGTCCTTGTTTCATAAGCTTTTTTTGCATTTCTGTCCAGTGATTCCACGGATAATATGAGCTGTGTATGTAGTTTTTGTCTGTTTCACCTGTAGCATTTTATCTCTCCTCTTTCTTCCTATATTCTGTACCAGGTCGACATTGTGACCCATTTTGTGGGAGCTGGTACCTTGTTTCTCCCCTTTTAGGGCTGATTGCTGTGGTAATAACGGGTAATAATTATAATTTTTAACAGGCGCGAGTGCCTGGCTGCGGGAAGGGTGCGCATATGAACCAAAGAGGCGCGGAAAGGGACTGCGAAACGGTGATATTTTTACGCTGACGCCATTGGCTCTCATCCAACTTAAACGAGTCTCCTCCTTCTTATGGTTAGGGCTCATAACAACAAACCATCTATACGGGGGCAATGCTGACACCAATGCCGTTACCAGAAGCAGTTTGCCAAGCAGTTGCGCCAAGTTCTCTGCGCTTGTGGCCACCATAGCGCTGGTTCCACAATCATTACCTGCACCTACTACCTGTGCAGGTACCTTGCCTTACCTACTGTTCGTGATGAAAGGAAAGCGCCCCGAGACAGCCGTGGAATTCTTTGAGGCCCGGCTATCAAAACAATGATACCGTCTAACCATGCAGCAGCGTTCCGTTAATTGTGAATGTGGATGCATGTGATGCTAGCATTGAAGTGCAACAAGTATGCTACAGTTTTTAACGCTTCTATACTGTGCTTCTGCTCTCGCCTTATTCTATACGTCTAAAAACATAGCTACTGAGCGCATGCGAACTGTAAAGGCTTCCAACATATCAGAAACAAAGCTATCCCTTTGTCTTCGTAAGCGAAAAAAACGAAGGGCGTTGATGGTAGAAAAAAACGTGAGACGAAAAAGGCCGATAGGGAGCGTGTCATATCCTGTCTCTTCAATCGGCACACTTGTTTGTAGTCGTACAGCCTTTTCTGCAGCTGCACGCATATACAAAGCGCACTCTTATCAAGAAAAAGCGTTCGCTTAAAAAGGGAAAATAAGAAGAGGCAGAAAGAAGTGCAACGGCGAAGGAGCAGCGTGAAGTGGAAACGAGGCTGTAGTAGCATTCCGGGGACGGTGCCAAAACCCCGAGGCTCAGCGCCAGCAGTGTCAGTGTGTTGTCAAGGCAGACAGACAACCAGCAGAGGGAGTAAGCCGAGTGCGGGCGGCCCGTTGAGCTGTCGGCGTTATCTGTTACAGCGTTTAGATGGCCCACAACATCGTAGCCATCGATCACGGCGCAGGCCGACATCGTCAGGACGGGGAAGGCGCTCCGCCGCTGACGCTGGCCGCAGCCGGAGAGCGTCACGAGCCGTCGGCGGGTGACGGTCTCGAGGACGCGCCGCAGGAGCGCCGCGGCCGGCCGTGAGCGATGGCCGCCGGTGGCTGCACTGGTGGCGTGGCCTGGCCGGGCCGCTTTGATAGAGTGGCGGCTGAACAGTGGACGACGCCACCCGTCGCGGTGCCCACCAGCAGCATGCGCCACCCTGCTGGCACTTCCGCCCTGGTCGCTCCTTGCCCTGCACCCAAGCGCCGGTCCTGGAGGCCAGCGTCCATGCACCTTTAGGGTGCGCTGGCACTCGGTTGCTGCCTCTCCAGCCTTCTCTGGCTGCAAATTATTTTGACCTGGCGCAACGGGGTGCCGGGACTCCGAGAGTTCGGAGAACATGGATACGAGTTCCGTTTTTGGTTCGACAAGGAGATGGAAAAGCCCTTCGGCTATGAACGACTGGAGGGCGCAGTTCACGGCACCTTGGACGCAGCGGTTGTGTGAACCCTATGTAGGACGTCTACTTTACTGATGCTTGCTGTTCACACTAGTTGGCGGCATTTTACAACAAGGGAATCGGAAAGTACGCTGAGAGAACGCACGCGCGCGCACACTAACCAAGGAAACACAAGAACCAGGAGCGAGTAACAGGGATCAGCTGAATTTTTTTTATAACTGGTATAGAAGAAGTAAACCTCGAAATGTTCCGAAAAGTGGGTGTATATTTATTAATCGTTCATTAATGAAGACTTCACAGTGCACAGTAAACAATTCTTGCTAATAAACCCTGCCGCCAGCAGGGGTGGCTCCCACACAGAAATGTCAGTGCATGCACCAGAAAACCACTGCGCATTAGAGACAGAGGAAATCTTGTTTGGCCGCTGTACTTGCTCGTATACATAATTTAGTCTATGACTCTTATTCACGAAGTTCTTTTTTCCTGGAGTGTTTAAGAAATCTACACCGCTTATGGTTGATAAGCCGCAAGACAATTGCGGAATCATCGTGGACGCAGAGTAGTCTGCACAAGTAGGTGCATCTTTCGCGCTGCTCTTACTTTAATCTCTTCATTATTGTATAAAAATACGCAGAACAGCCTCCAAGCCCATGTCTGCTCACGTCTGTCAACTCACCAACACATGCCCACTTCTCTGAGGTATGATAGCGTCCTGAATAACGTCTTAAATGCAAGAGGCACACTGGCCGGCGTCCCACTGCTCTGCGGACGTAAGCGTCCGCCACATCAGAAATTAACCATGACGGCATTACACCGTAAAGGATGGTAAGTACTAGAAGACACCGGGATAATCACTGCTTGACTTGCGAACTGCGCGTATACGGGGCTCAGGATGCGCCGCCAATAGGCAGCAAGCCTACTATCAGGGCGCGGCAGCATACCAAGCAAACACGCGCCGTCTAAAGACTGCTCACATCGGCGGCCGAGCGCGATACTTTAGTTGACAAGATCAGTTTATACCGCGCGCGTGCGTGCGTGCGTGCGTGCGTGCGTGCGTGCGTGCGTGCGTGTGTGTGTGTGTGTGTGTGTGTGTGTGTGTGTGTGTGTGTGTGTGTGTGTGTGTGTGTGTGTGTGTGTGTGTGTGTGTGTGTGTGTGTGTGTGTGTGCGCGTGTGTGTGTGTGCGTGCGTGTGTGCGTGTGTGCGTGCGTGCGTGCGTGCGTGCGTGTGTGCGTGTGTGTGTGTGTGTGTGTGTGTGTGTGTGTGTGTGTGTGTGTGTGTGTGTGTGTGTGTGTGTGTGTGTGTGTGTGTGTGTGTGTGTGTGTGTGTGTGTGTGTGTGTGTGTGTGTGTGTGTGTGTGTGACTGGAGTGGCTTGTCCGTTATTTTTGACTAACCCAACTTTGTTTCTAGATAAACACTGGCCGCTTTACAAACTGCCTCAATTTATGTTTACTGAGCACCTTTTGTCTACAATTGCAGCCTCGCTTAGGTCATATCTGCTTCAGTATTCGAGCCATGCTGCAATTTTCACAGATGCAAGGCAGCAGTAGGTGTTTATTCCCACACACTAGATTGTAGTTATTCTCTCCGGGTCTCTGATTATACACCAATTTTCACTGCTGAATTTCTCGCTATTGGTTTGGCCCTTCTAAAAGTTCCCAGCAATATTTCTCAAGTTATCATTCTCTCGGACTGCCTCTCAGTCTTGGCTGCACTAGAAAGTTCGGCAACTAGTCTCCTGTACCGATCTCTTATGCGCTTTGTGCCACGTCATGTCCTAGAGGTGCGCTTTCAATGAATCATAGGGCACTGTGGCATTACTTCAAATTCGATGGCCGATTTCTTAGCGAAATCAGCAATCAATGGGCCTGTTGCCCATGTCGTTCCGAACCTCACCCTTCTGACCACGTCCCGTTATGAACGTTACCTAATACACCATTACCTGAGCCATGAGCCCATCTTTTGTACAGCAAATCAAGACAATGTGAGGTTTCCATGACGCTGTTGCGCTGTAGGATTCCTCGCCTTCTGTATTCGCCTTCTATATTTATGCCGTTCTGGGTTCACGCCGCCGAATCTATGTGCGTCATGCGGGGACGTCGAAACGATAGATCATTTCATCCTCTACAGCCGGCGGTTTGCACGGCAGAGAATTCAGTTTTTGCAAAATCGTCTCGCTCAATTAGGGCTGCCGTTTACTCTTCCCGTCCTCCTCTCCTTCGGTGCAACCGTCAAAGGGCATGCCATTAGGCAGGTGTGTCATCTTCTCCACAAATATATCATTGAAACCGGGAGATTTTTGTGTTAACTTCTCGATGTCTTTACTTTCCTCTCAAAATTATTTTACGTCTGATTAATTCTTAAAATTAAGTTATTCTACTCGCACCGCTTTGTTTCCTCGATTTTCATTCCGGTTTCCTCAAGCTCACTCAAAATTCGTGATATTCTTTTTCTCTCAGAGTCCTCTCTATTTGTGAGCCGCTTGAGATAAACCTGGATGAGATTTTTCCTGTTCGGATCTGCACCAAACCCTGGCCAATCCCCCACCGTGGGTATATGCCATCGTATTTGAGGCAACAACAACAACAATCATTTCTCCGTCCGGCAACGAGGCGACGCTTTGTCATAGTGCTTGTGTATCGTCCCAGCTTTCATGCATGTACAGCCCTTTCTGAAAATGCACAGCTCAACGGGTTTTCTTTTAAGCCACTTAGTGGAGCTCTTGTGACGCATTAAGTTCTTAGCTCCGGAGGTGTGAGGACAAGAATCCCTCTCGAGATATTTGCACCGCCGACGATGAAAAACGGGGCACACTGCATGAACGACAACCAAATCTTGCGGGCTGTACATGCTTAACAAGCAGCGTGTTTTGCAACGTGTGTTAACACTAATTAGGCCACAATCTATCGTTGCTTCCTCCGCCGCCCTGACAAGCGGAATGGCCGCCCAATACTGAAGGCTAACTGAGGAGTCGCGCTTAACAGGTTCCGCAAGTTCTCGAACAGAGGCGACGCAGAACAGCGAAAGGGAGCAACAACACAGGCGCGGCTCCACTTCTTGGACGTACACACCGCCGAGACGTCATCGCTGCGCCGCGCGCAGCCCCACTCACAGCGGCGCGCCGCACCGCGCGCCCGCTCTGCCGCGGACCCTGTTTTCCTTCGCGGCAGGCAAATGCCCGAAAATGAGCGTCACCGCGCCCGGCGCTCCTGCCGCCACGGTGCACACCAGGGGATGCAGAAAAGAGAGCGCGCCGCTGTGCCTGCAGCTCTAATTAAATGCGACGGAGAAATCAAGATTAATACACGCGGACCCGCTCGGCGAGCCCCATATTTTCGAGACGACTGGCCTGCGGCTGTCCCTCGAAAGATAAAGGCAAGGCTTGTCACGAGCGAGCCTAGTTGATCCATCACCGCGTCCTTTTGTCCCGTCTCGTTTTCCTCCACGGGTGGGCGGGCCCTGATTCGGCTCTTGCTTCCTCGAGCCGCTCTCTCGCTTCTGCCCCCGGCAGCCAGCCTGCGAGAGAGGATCGCACAGTCCCGCCGTGGCGACTGCGGAGCAAATACACAGACGGCCGCCGAGATTGACCTCCCGCGCGTAGTTTACGCAGTGCGGCGATTTCTCTGTCGGAGAGCATTGCCGATATTGCGGAGACAGCGAAAGCGGCGCGTTTTCGCACGATACATGGCAGAGCTCCGGCCATATAGAGGGAAAATAAACCCTATCGTGCGAAGCTGTTCAAATCAAGGAACAATGCACACAACGGTGGACTCGTTTCACGGTCGAAACGGCTTGTCACGTAGCCTAGAATGTACGTACCACGTGCTACTTTAAGACGCAAGCTGCGAAAGCTTATCAATGTACTCTCCTTTGCCGTGCACATTAATTAGTAATGCTAATTATTGGCTACGTTGAACAGGCATTGCAACCCTTATAAAAATGATCTACAGACAGTATATGGACTTCTTACATACTCTATTGCCCTCCTATAAATATTTATTTTGTCTATTCATACTCTATGCACTATCTATAGACAAAATTCTACTAAAAGTGCATGGCCATAAATCTAGAGTGTCTATAGACTGTCTATCGGATTTCTTTTGCCTATGACTCTTGTCTAGGATTTGTCTATAGACAGTCTATGGACTTTATAGACAGTTTATGGAAAGTCTATACACTTTTAAAAATTTTTGTAAGGGAAAGCGCAACCCGTCCTCATCGTACAGGCCAAGCAAATGTAGTGTAGTAAGCGTCTGTTTGTCCAGAAGTATGTAAACTTTCCTTCTTGTTCCGTTTGAAACGCCTGAAAGAAAGCTGCTTATTCGAAGCCTACAAATAATTTTAAGCTGCCTTTAACATGGAGTTGCGAACTTTCTTCACGCTGGCCGAGCTTTTGCAACTGTCATGCGTATGGGCGCAGCTCCCCCATTCTTCCTTTTGTTCGTCACCCAACTCAAACCTTTCCTCAACAGTGAACGCGTCTCAGTTGTCTGTTGCCACACACGGTGTTCATTCTCACAACGCCCCAAAAGAAAGCATTCATTCTTTCAGTGCCTCGACATCGATTCATGCGGTCGCCGAGGACCCTCGGGGTGGTTTTCGTTGTCCCTGCTTTCTAGCCGCGAACCGAAGCAGTCTACGTCATAACGGGTGCTGCAAGAGGAACGCACAGCAAAAATTAGCGAAAAGAACCATGCATGGACCTACTTGGCACAATGCTTTCATCGAAAAGCACGTTTCGACATCGCCTGTCTTTTCGCCTTTCCGCCCACAGCGGTACTGCATTGCTATGCACTGAGCAGAGAAACTGACCCCGCATCCGTTTTCATGCCTCGCGGTATACAACAAAAATAACGCGTTTATTTCTGCCGCATTAAATGAGCAATCGGTTAGAAGTAGGGGCGCATGCATCTTTGTCGCAAGGCAGAAAATCTCCCAGCCTGCACGCTTGGCAGAAGATTTAGTAATTACAGATTGGCCTTCAACCTGTAACACACGTGCCGAAAGTTTAGCCCTTAATTGGAGAGCACCAGTTGCGTTAAAATGGGGCCAAAAAGCTTATCCGTCGACCACGAGAAGCGCCTATAATAATAATTGGTTTTTTGGTGGAAAGGAAATGGCGCAGTATCTGTCTCATATATCGTTGGACACCTGAACCGCGCCGTAAGGGAAGGGATAAAGGAGGGAGTGAAAGAAGAGAGGAGCAAATAGGTCCGTAGTGGAGGGCTCCGAAATAATTTCTACCACCTGGGGATCTTTAACATGCACTGACATCGCACAGCACACGGGCGCCTTAGCGTTTTTCCTCCATAAAAACGCAGCCGCCGCGGTCGGGTTCGAACCCGGGAACTCCGGATCAGTAGTCGCTCAAAATCGTTTTTCCTGAACGCGTGAAAAGAGCGAGGAAAACAAAGACAATATTTAGCTTCGGGAGGATCGCGCCACTTACCAAGGCCGCGCACGGTCGCCGTTGTACGTCGTAACCCTACTCTCGCCAGATACACCTTGATAGCGGCTGCTGCGTGCGTGGGCGCGGGCACAGAGACCACACGCTGGCTGCTTTACAATGACTTAATGACAGCGACAGGGCACCAGCGGTGTTGTTCTAGAAACGAAGATTGAGCTTAGTTTATTTTTCGTTTGTGGGCGCTTTGGTGCGCAGGACAAAGAAACTTGACAGATATGTTTACGGAAACGTGGTCGCCCGCCGAACATGCGTCGCCTGTCCGGAAGAGTGGTTAAGGGTGTCTTTCATGAATGGAAGCGAGACACATTCTACCTTTTTTGTTGTCGGCACCGTAATCCATGATCTATTTCTGATCGCTGCAGCTTCGTTCCAACGGGGACGAGATGCATATAATCGCCCGCTCCCATAAATTCGGAGCGACAGAAGACAAACCGAAAGAACTTTTTCAACAAGTTCTCCTAACCAGCATGCCTGCGCCAAAACTTAAAACATCTAATGGTATCTTTCGACGGAGTTCAGTCCAGTTGATCTTCAAATGGCGAATACAATGCAGGGGCTTGCCGACTGGGGATCTTCGTGTCCCAGATACGAAGTAGACGCGTATCTAAGAATACAATCCAGAATGATCTAACGCTCTCACGCACGCTATCGGGCTTCATTCTTCGACGTGTGCCGTTCTTAAAGTCTGATATCACCTCCCATTTCTTTCATTTGGTGTAAGGCATAATCCCGTTGTATCATATTTCTGAAGCCAGAAGGAAACGAAATTAGTTACCTATAGTTATTTTTAATCGATGGCTTAAGTCTGCCGCGCTTCCCATTGGCATACCGCCTGAAGTCAGGCTTGCGGGTATCGCTGGTCAATCAGGAAGCGGCATGAGGCTGTTTTTCATGGGCTAGTGCTAAGCTCCTGCGTACTAGGTGAAACCAGTGCCATGAATTTCTTCCAACTTGCTCCGAGAAACTCGTATTCATCCTCTGTAGTGTCTCAAGAACAGCCCGTGCCAGAAATGTTACAGTGTTCGCGCGCGTTGACGTCTATCGAGCCGACAATGCATGACCTTCAGTAATTTTTGCATATACCCCAAGACTGCAGGTTTTAAATTTCCCTTTAACCGCCGCGGTGGCTCAGCAGTTATGGTGCTCGGATGCTGACCGGGAAAACACGGGTTCGATCCCAGCCGTGGACTATGCATTTCGATGGAGGCGCAATGCTAGAGGCCCGTGTGCTGTGCGATGTCAGTGCCCGTTTTAATAAAAAAAACCCTTGCAGGTGGCCTAAATTATCCGGAGCCCTCCACTACGGCGTCTCTCACAGCCTGAGTCGCTTTGGGACGTTAAACATCATAAACCTCAACTCTCTCCTTGTAAGAAGTGATCGGGCTTGTTCCAGCGCATATTCTTCGCATCACGTGTTCCTTGCGTCTATCCCCCCCCCCCCCCCTCTTTTAGTCTATTAATCCCATGCTTCATGTTAGACAACCATGCAGATTTAACAGCATACTTTTGGTCGTTAGCCCAACTTCGTTTTCAGCGCAGGAAGTCATGGACTCTGCTACAATTCCCCAAATGTGCGGTCCGTACTTCGCCTCGCTTAGTGTGCTGCATAGGCCTTCCACATCCACACGCAATTCTTTTCATTCCACATACTGCTGTCATTTCTTTCCTCTCTTTGAATCAGCAAGGCATAACTGATGTTTTTTTTTACGTGTCAAGCAAAAAGACCTGGACTATGCGGCACGTCGTAATGGAGGGCTCCGGATTAATTTCGACCGCCTGGGGTTATTGCATGTCCAAATCAATCATTGTCTGAAACAAGCAGACACCAAAGATCTCAGCACATCTATACGTTTGGTCAGAGACACGTTCGGGATAAACCAAGTTGCTTCATCATGTGCTAAGAAGCGGCATACATACTTTTCCCCATCAACAAACGGCCTACTTTGAGACGAGGCCGCTGAGTGACTTAGTTTTGCCATTTACAAATTAAAGTAGAACCTGATATCGGTACAAATGCTTCTAAATTAAGTGGTCGGTCCAATTAACGCAGGTATCAGCTGAATAGCAAGAGGCTTTTGTCCCATGCATTTTGTTTGCCGTATCGTAATTATCGCAAACAACGAAAATGGGTGGCGGTTTAGCATTGCAGAGCACGAAATATGGTTCGAAAGCACGGTGCACCACCCAAATTTTGGGGGTGGGCCAAAACCCATTCTGGGGGTGCCCCAGGTCGGTTCTCAACGTGAGTCAACTCAATTTTCTAATTTTCGGGTGTGGGCCACCCGAATTTCGGTGGTGCGCCTACCCCATTTTTGGAGGTGGGCCAATTTCACTTCGAGACTAGGTCAAGCCTGTCTTCCACCCGAGCACACCCAGATTCGCCCGCATTCAAATTCGGCCATGGCCATTCCAAGGGCAAATTTCGGGTGTCCTAACCATACTTGGAACATTCCTCATGTGCCATACTATGTGTTGGCATCTCTACCCCGCAAGGCCATTTCCAAACTGAGCTTTGCTTAGTGTCAACACGTCTTTAAATAGGCCAAGGTCATTCCAAGGTAGAATTTCGCGGGGGTCCTAGCCATGCTTGCGGCATGCCTCATGCACCATACAATGTGTGGCCATCCTCACCCTGCTGGGCTATCCCCAAATTGAGCTTTGCTTGGTCCATTGCCGTGCACAACCATTCCGTTGCTGAGTGTGGGCGCATCTGGCCGGTTCTCTCAGGTCATGAATGGCAGTTCATCAATATCCTTAAAGAGAAAAGTATATAGCAGCTGTATCTCACCGCTATTCACCTATGGGGCAGAAACGTGGAGGCTAACGAAAGGGTTCAACTCAAATTAAGGAAAACCCAGCGAGCTATGGAAAGGAAAATGATAGGTGTCCCGTTAAGGGACAGGAAGAGGACACGTGATCACCTGCCTCTGGCTGCTGACAGACGGCGCTCGCCATTTCTGTAAAGCCATGGCAATGGCAGGTAAAGTATGTTAATGCTAACGCATAAATATACTTTATGGCTCCGTACAGTTACAGTCGAACCTCGTTGTAACGAAGCGGATTATAACGAAATAATCAATATAACGAAGGAATGATGATTCTCTTGGGAAGCTCCCACAGAAGCCCATGTGTTTGATATCTCGCTATTGCGAAGTAAAATTTTCCCGCAAAACGAAATAATGAAACCCAAATGAATCTCACAGGCCATTTCGCAATGTAAAAACCGATGGGGAGCGGCAATCAACACTTCTGCAACCATTCGATGCGGCAAAAATTACGGCACATAACCCGCACTTTCCAGCGCCGCAGAAAGAGCGCGCAACTATTCCAGTCTTGGGCGGGGCCCGCAAGGGGCGTTTCTCCTGACCATTCGTCACCGTCACCTACGGCGCGCGAGCGCAAACATTTTTGACGAAACTTGGGTACTCGTCCCGGTGAACGATGTCCGGAGGCTCAATGGACAATGGGCAAGGCCCGCTGCGCCTCGACAACAGTTATAGTTCCCAAGGTCAACTTCAGATCCCCATTCTCCACCCCCCTCACTGCGCACGGTCCACTGAGAGCGGTGTGCATCTCAGGTGCCGTGTGCAACATGGTGCAGTTCCCGTTTCATTAACTGGTGTGGCCGTTCGACAGCTTGTTTTGTTAGTTTTACTGCATCGAGGGCCAACATGAGTGAGTGACAGCAGCAGGAAGCGGAAGCGTAAGACAATTTCCGTTGAACAGAAGGCAGCCCTGATGAGAGCAGTTACACTCGGTGCAAAGAAGCCTCAAGTAGCGAAGGACTTCGGAGTCACTCTCAGCACGCTGTCTACTATACTAATTAAGACGCCATCAATGGTGCTGTCGTCCTGGGTGTGAGACGATCCAGGAAGAATCAAAGATTCCCTGCCTTCGAAGCGGCTGAAAAAGCGCTCTTCAAATGGATTTTAGATACAAGAGCCAGGAATCTGCCAGTGACTTGAGCAATGCTTCAAACCAAAGCCAGGGATTCCGCATGCATCACGGGTTTGACCGTTTTGTGGCTAGTGCTGGTTGGCTCCAGTGTTTTAAGGAGCATCGAGAAATCGTCGGGAAAGTGCTCAGCGGCGAAGCTAACTACTTTGACCAGGAGGTTGCTACGACGTGGGTAAAAGAAAACATCGGGTCTGTGCTGGAAAAGTACGGTGAGAGAAATATTTTTAATGCGACGAGATGTTGCCGCAGAAAACATTAGCTCTGAGAGGTGAGCCCTGTCACGGGGGCAAACATAGCAAAGTGCGCATCACTGTGCTTTTGTGCGTCAACATGGACGGCTCGGAAAAGATACCACCGCTCGTAGTTGGCAGAAGTATCTCTCCTGGCCCGCTGCTTCAAAGGAAAGGAAAAGCTCAAAATTAAATACGTGTCCAACCGAAAAGCATGAATGACGTGCTCCGTGCCTGGTACGAGCAATTGACTAAGACAAACCGGAAGATATGCCTTATTGTAGACAGCTGCACATCTCACCACACAGGTGCCTTACTTCAGAGCATCGATATACGCTTTTTGCTGCCGAACTGCACAGAAGCAATACACCCTCTTGACCAATGTGTTATGTCATTCAAGACAGGCTACCGAAAGCGATTAATTGATAGTTTCCTGCAGAACATTCAGCTGAAGAGCGAGATGAAGATTGACCTTTGTACTGCGACTGAGACGCTGCAGGCCGCATGGACCAACGTTACTGCGAAGACCATCGCAAACTGCTTTCGCCATGCGTCATTTCACGCCAGCACAAGCGACCTTGGCAGTGATTCACCGGAACGACTAACCGCGCCTGGAGAAACTACCGCGTCTTACGAAGTCGCACCTTCGTGGAAAGCATCGTGCCTGACCGAGAGTCATTCTGTGACTATGTGAGCGCTGATGCGGACACAGTGACCACCGAGGAGTTGAACGACGACGGCATCGTACGCGCTGCAATCGGGCCGCTAGATGAAAGCTAGGACGAGGGGGTCGAGGATGGCGGACCGTTGTACACCTGTACCGACGACGTCGCAGGCGCTGGACTTCTTGCGCCGCTACTGCACGTGAAGACGGCGAGGAAGACTTAGAAATCATGGCTGTAGCTGAGAAGGCAATCTTTCTCTTGAGGAATGCTCACCGCAAACAAATCCCAGACTTTTTTGCACCGAAGTGAGTTGAATCGCGTTTCCTGCAATAACATACTAAATGCGTCAATTTTTTTATTCTCTTGCTGAACAAAATGCAATTTAGGTCTTGATCACGCACGGTGATTGCCTGCCACGCGAAGGAACCCTACGTTGTCCTTGGTCTTCAAAGCGGTAGGTAGGTCAGTTGGCATGCTTTAGTTACGCTCAAGGTCAACATGGGCTATAACGTAGTAATTGCCAAGCCTCTTCGACTTCGTTGTAACGAGGTTCAATTATAGTTCACCAAGTCATGCCCCATTCGATATCAACGTCCCGACGCAAGAGCAGTGGTAGCCACAACCCTATGCAGCTTTTAAGGCTGTGGGCCCACCACGCATGCATACTGTTGCCTCCGAAATTTTTACAGGAGCGCGAATTTGTACACAGTCATCGCCAAACCACGGCGTCCTCCGAAATTTTAGCATGCTTAAATGCTAAAGTTTACACAGACGTTTCCTTCACGCGTTTAGTTGTACAAGTATTAGTGATGGGATATGCCATGGGCACATATGCCACCTCTGTCTTGTTATAGTCATAACTAATAATAAATACTTTGCGGCAGCGACGACCACGACATAAGTTTCAGAAGGCGTCTTCACTAGTGAGCGCAAGTTTGCGACGGGAATGGCCAGAGTTGTATTAGTAATAAGTAGACTTAGAAAACAGCGAAGCCACTCGATGTCTCGGTGCGCCGAGAAAAGGCCTAGGTACACAGGTACGAACGTAGTCAAAAATATATTAGCCACCGGGTTTGCTCCTGGGCGGTGCAGCCTGGCTAGTTCTGCAGCACCGGAGCTCCAAACGTCTGAAAGATGAGAGGAGCTATCGTACCTGCAGAGCTTGAAAGTTCTGGGAGTGCTGCGAGAGTCCCACTGTGTGGCCCAGCAGAGAACAAGGTGGCCAGTATGTTTCTGACAAATGGTGCCTCTTTTACGTGTCCGTGCCAGTGAGCGGTATCAACACGCTCACTTCACTCGGACAGAAGCGCACGGAAACCCGCGCAACGCCGCCACCGCCGCTGCTTACGCCCGTTTAGCGTATACACTGCGCGCTCTGCCGCGACGCCCCGACAGCTTCTGCGGTAGCCGCAGTATCCCTCGCCCGGTGGCGGAGCGTTGCGAGCGGCCTCGCCGTCAAGGCGCGGCGTCACTCGCCAAAGCACAGACGCAGCTGCAGCGACTCAGCTTTGCCTGGAGCGCGCGGTAAAAGCCTTGTGGCGTTCCACTCGCACCGCGAGTGTGGCGTGCAAACAGCGTCCGCGGCAGCGAGACATTATTGCCGCCACAGGAAGCGCTCGACGGTGCCCCCGATGCGGCACACGGCCGCTCCACGACGTCTGCGGCGCGCATAGCTCCCGGCTAGAGCCGTCAGCGCCGTGACATGTTTTATACACAGAACTAAGGGGAGCCCGGTGTAGTGGATCGCGCCGACCAGGCAGCGCGCAATATCCTGCCAACGACTTCGCACCAGTCAATCTGAGCTGACGTTGGCGGCAGCGACGACGACGGGAGCCAAAAGGGTACGTCAGGCTTAATCTCGCGGCCAGATCATATTCTCCGGACGACGGCCCGCTCTGCCAACCCCCCGACCGCGGCGTGGCTGCGCCCCGCGAGGAATAATAATAATGATAAAAGAAAGCAGCCGCAGCGGCAGAGTCGGAGGACAGGCAATGGGCGCGCGAAGCAAAAGGCAGAAAAGACGAGCACGCCGTGACAGACTCTCTGCCCGTAGATGTAAGCATATAAAAAGATTGATTTCGAATCTCGGGAGAAAAGGAGCTGAGTAGTTTTATGAATAGCCCCGGATTAAGAGACGGGAAAATTTATGCCACCGGAACGTCAGCTTAAATATTTTACCGGCGGCCTCCCGCCTTTCTGCTCTTTGCCGCCTTTTTCGGCCTCACCCCTTTCCGAAAAGTGAGCGCCGGCGGCTCCTGGAAATCTTGGGCTGAGATAAATAAGAACGCTTTGGGAGCGGCAGCCCAGTTTCCACTGCGGAATCAGAAGTCAGAAACCCCAGGGTGACGAATTGAAAGGCGCTCGATATTTCATGGGCGAAGGCGGCTGACGTCGGTCGGCTTCGCTTTTTTTTTTGTTCTCCGTGCTTTTCCTTCGGGCGAAATTTCTCGAGAGCAAGTGATTCATGCGTGGATTTAAATTGAGGCCAACGTCGGCTCTATGACGTGTCAAAAAAACTATATCAGGCAGTCGTGTTTTCTTCAGAGGGAGTCGAAAATTCTCAACAGTGACTTGTTTAATGTGACTCGAGTGTATATAAACCTTTTCCAACTCCCGTGAGCAGCAGGAAGCCAATGAAGTATAGAGGGGAAAAAAATAGCCTCGGAACTGAGGCCGTCTAAAGTGATACGCTAGCTCTTGATTATATACTTATTGAATGATTTACCGACTTGTTTACTGAAACGTAGGGAATTATTACGGCTCTCTCTCTCTCCCGGCAGCTGACGCTCGACAGGACGGATGCTACATTTTGTAATAAAAAGAAAAACGAGACTTCCGCTACGAGAGGAGACCGGTGCAAATTCCTGGCGAGTTCCAATGTTTAATTTCGGCGTGTTTGCCGTTGCCCGTGCAAAGAGAGAGAGAGAGATAGTTCACGTCGTTAGTTTTCCTGTACGTTAAACCGACCTTCTACGTCGACCTCTCGAAGCGCTTGTGTGCATATATCCGATTAATTCATTCGGTCTCTGTTTAAAACACGTACCTTGTGTACAGATTTACTTAGCAAGTGCGCTTCTCTTTTCCTTGCAAAGGCAGCCGGCCTTTCGTACTTGTTTTTGACCTAGCTTAGTGACGAGTACGTATCCGATTCGCGGTCGTGGAACCAAGTAAACATTTTTTTTGTTTATTCATTTACCATGAGCGACGAATTAATTCCTACTCAAACCGTCGTTATCACTAACTTGTCTAGCCGGTTCATTTTCCTTATTTTGCTAGCGTTTCCAAGGAATGTTCCTGAGATTTTCAGATGGTCCTTGTAATCCTGATTTCTTACTGTCCTAGCATCTACATTATAACGCAGATGCTAGGTCAGTAAGAAATCAGGACGGTATTGGGTAAGCGCCTAGTGGAAGCATACCATTACTATACTTGTTGGGAAGCCAGCGGCAAAACCATATACTTGCTCCCTTCATCTTGACGTGCTGTCTCGCCAACCTTCGCTACCAATTCCCCTGACCTCCCTCATTTCTACGGTGCTAAATAAAATGTACGGAGTCGTACACGTTAGCTGCATAACATGCTTTGGTGCACAAGAAAGCAATGGACGATGAGTGCGCAGCATGGTGCCGTTGCATAATAATAATAATAATAATAATAATAATAATAATAATAATAATAATAATAATAATAATAATAATAATAATAATAATAATAATAATAATAATAATAATAATAATAATAATTGTTTTTTTGGGGAAAGGAAATGACACAGTATCTGTCTCATATATCGTTGGACACCTGAACCGCGCCGTAAGGGAAGGGATAAAGGAGGGAGTGAAAGAAGAAAGGAAGAATGAGGTCCCGTAGTGGAGGGCTCCGGAATAATTTCGACCACCTGGGGATCTTTTACGTGCACTGACATCGCACAGCACACGGGCGCCTTAGCGTTTTTCCTCCATAAAAACGCAGCCGCCGCGGTCGGGTTCGAACCCGTGAACTCGACCTGCGAATGATTTCTGCACATGTTGTGCCAATTATTTCTTTCCAGAATTTTATTATTTCATGCCAGCTTGCAATCTGTTGCGTTCCTCTTTAAAGGCTGCGGAATCACCCGACTCAAGCTCCAAGATACGCAATAATAAATCTAGTGAAAAGTCCTGTCACATTTCCTATTCCCTGTTCGGCTGCAGTCTCCACGGGAAAGATCTTTTCGATAACCTTCATCTGTTCTACGCTTCATGTTGGCATTTTCTGCCGATATGAGCGCGAAAATTTGCCGCAGAAGCGCGCTAGTTACTCTTGTAAATTGATTGCCATGTATACCTAAGCAAGACAAGCAGTTCAATAAAACAACTTAAACGGTCTCAGTTGTTATCGTTGGGAGCTATATGTCTACAGAGTCAGAGCGTACTTTATGTCCTCAGCACTCCTGCTTCCAAGTGGCATGTATGTCCAAATATAAAGCAAGAGGAAAATTTAACCGCGTTAAATTTGCGTCCTTGAAAGGCATCCCCGTTTTACCTGGTTAGAAACATGCCTACATATTTAAAGGAGTATAGACACGTAGTTTTTGGGTGCGTGTTTTCTTGTATGCAGTGATGCATAAGACATTAGTATACATGGATTTCCATGTGGTATTCGCCTACGGCCGTTAAATAATTTATAATTGAATTTCTCTCTCATGTTGTCTCGGTTTTGGTTTCAACAGCCGAAAGATGGCTGTGACGTCAAAGTTGCGTATACTCCACGCAAGGCATGAAAAAACTGCGATATAATTTCTTCTTCGTCGTTTTAGTTCGCAACAACGATAAAGCCAGCCTACCCCAAGATCGGGAATGACAACGAATGAAGAGGCAGCGATTACATTGCATTTTTTTTTATGCCTCACGTAACCTATACGGAACTTTGACGTCACGGAGCTGTCAAAACCGAAACAGCATGAGAAAAAATTTTTGATTATGAATTATGTAATGGTCGTAGGTGAATACCACGTGGGGATCTATGCATAGCAATGCCTTACGCACCACTGCAAAGCAGAAGACGTGCTACCAAAATTACTCCTGTAAATTACTCCAAAATGCCTGTACTCCTTCAACATATAAATAGCATTGAATGACTTTTGGCTTCACATTCGACCAATCATCTGATTTACACAAAGAAGGCGCACATAAGGAGCGCCGATTGATCAAGCAAAAAGCTGCTAATCGACGGACAGCCCCAGGTCCGAGTTATTTCACCTGAAGTTTATATTCAGTCGCCCACGGGCAGTACCATCCAAAATGCCCCTATTTTCTCCTTTAATGCACACAACTGCTGTTGCTCAACAATACATGGCAAGTAGTAGCCGAACGATATACACACCAAACAGCCGGAGGAAATCTTCATTGTGCTGTAAAAGTTGATTCGACATTCGCGTGCTCTGGTCGTTGTGTTCGCCACATAGGGAAAAAAGAGCAAGCTTCCGGTTCGAGGTCGTTCATCCCCAGCTTAAACTCACTTTTTAACTTCTCGATATCTCGCAGTCTCCCCAAAAGGACGCAAGAAATGTGGTGCTACTTTTGGCGGTGGTATAGTGGTGCAAAAGGTAGGCGGGATTATCTTTGCACTAATTATGTGGACAATCGCTCTGCCCATGTCTCGTAGACTAGACGAAATATATATCCCACCATAAGGTCAGTGTCCACCCAGAATTTCAAAAGTAGCCTTTTGTTATTATCAAATCCGGCGCAAGGGCAGCTCGCGCGGTTGGAGAAACATTCCTCGGGAAGATGGACCTGTCGGATGCGCCGCAGTGGGAGTTCCATGCGCCAATCAGCGGCGCCTGCTCCGTGTACATAATGAGAATTTTACGGACACGTGCACGCCCGAAATCAGCCGCAGTTTCAACGTACTGGCGCAAGCAAAGAAAGCACGTTTTCCGGGAGAATATTACGGCTCGGGAGGAGCGTGTCCCCAGTGCGGCGCCGAGCTTGACTCCCTCCGCTTGAGGCGAACAGAAGAGTAAACGCCGCGGGTCGTGCACAGTCCGGCGACGCAGCAGAAACGTGCACCAGCAGCAAAAAGCGCTGCGGGCCAAACGATTCGGGCGCAGAGCGCGCTAACCAAATTGGCGCCATTCATTGCAGCGCGCGGCTTACTTTACGACAGCGCTGGCGGCGAACGTGGCTGCCGCCAGGCCGGGACCCGTCCACGCCAACCGGCGGCGAGTGACACTTTATGGAGGCCCGCTGCAACAGCGCGCGCCCGGGGTCCAGAACAAGCAAGGAAATCCTAAATTATGTTCCAAAATGCAAATGACTTTGATACAAGACAAGAGAGCGAGCACGTTCCCCGGCTGTCGCTGCTGCTGCTGCGGCTGGCGGCTCTTGCTGCTGGCAGCTCTCGTCGCGCCGGCCGCGTGGGGGACGGCCGGGGTGGATGAAAGAGATAGGACGATCAACAATCATAACGACGAGTGCTAATAATAAAGCGCGCCAGAGGGAGCTGGGAGCGCCGAAACAAAAGTCCGTAAATTACGAGGTTTTCTTCTTGCTCGGCCCCCTCTGCCCCGTCGGTGGTCCGCCTTTTACAGCGTGCCCAAATAGCTCCGCCAGGAGACACAGTGCAGACGCCGGCGTTATGCAGCGCCACGCGCGGCCGCGCGGGGAAGAAGGGAACTAGGAGCGCGAGACGCGCCGAAGGCTTGTGAGAAACGGCACGAGCCGGTTTTAATTTTGCAGAAAATGCAAATTTGAGGCCTTATTTACGATTTTGGCGGGCCCGCGAGGGGCCGGGCAGTAGACGCCCGTGTGGCTGCGGGTTCTGCAAACATGCTCATTCGCGCGCGCTTTTTTAAAGGTGTTTGTGTAGCTGGCACGCAAAGTTAATTGCTAATTTGAGCCCCGGATTCTGTTTTCTCTCCTGGCCGGCGCCGCTTATGAGACGTGACGCGTGAAAACACAAGAGCAGCGGCGCCGCCGCTGCGCGGGCGAAATGAAGTGCCACTTGGAACACGAGGGCGGGCTTCATCGGCCCTTCGGTATGCGCCGCCGCCTGGGCACTATTTAATCGCCGCTCTTGTTTGCCTTTAGTCGCTGGTGATAAGGTGCTGTGTGCGCGGAACAGAATGATCGTCCCGCGGAGCCGACTTGGGGGTAAAAAGAGGAGTACCTCTGCTTGCTCGGTGCGAGTTCAATATGTGGCGACACGGTGTCCTCAGGCCTTGCGCGGAAGCCGCCGTTGCGTCTGCAACCTGAAGGGCGAAAGGCGGAATAGTTGCCTGTAGACCTTGACAGAGAGATAAGAGAGAAAGAAAGACATCTGAAGACTTCTAGTGCTCTAACGTTAGTATGCGTATGCGTTTATAAGGACACGGATTAGAAATACTTACGAACGCCGCGGCGATGAATCTGCACCAGTGTTGGAATTCTAAGTAAGCGCTCGAAATTATCGTCTTTCCACACAGGGAAGTAGTATAATTGCAACGATTTCTGTATCACGGCCTGGCCCTGCCACCGTGGGCACCTGCTCCGAGCCTCACCTGGATCATGGGATATCAAATGGCACATTCTTGGGGTCATGGGTGGTATGGTGGGATTTAATGTTTGAAGGGGAATTGGAAAGGAAGCGTTTGCACTCACAGGTTAAATCCCACACTACGCCGTTACAAGCGGTCACTCAGAGGTACTGGCTTCGATCAGCATTCCTCTGCTTTCTTGTTCTAGAGGACCGTGCTGAGACCCCGGAATGCAGGCATCCCGGGACGAACTAAGGTCGAGGAAGGGAGGCAGCAGGCGTCCAAGAGAAGACAGTCCTCCGGAACTGTGCTCAGGACCTCTTCATGCATCCTCAATGGTCGGTTTTCCGATTAGGACGCCAGCCACTTACTCGTGCCTATAGAAGGCCTGCCAGGTGCTCTTTGCAGGCGAAACTGTTTAGACGCTCCACTGATGAGTAGTTACTGCCCTGGTCCAGGGACGACAGCTGGTTGCAGCGAGGTAGAGGTGACCAGACAGGAAGGATTCCATTTATTTGCCGAATGAAATCAAATCCGGCAGAGCATCCTACATAGCTTACGTTGCCCTGGTGTTTAGTATTTGTGCTAAATCCAGTACCTATCACATGGGGGTTACATGAGAGGGCCAAGGATGCTTACGCGACGATTCGAAAAGTCCGGAAGTTTGTAGGGGGTTAACGTGGCAGCGCATGCATTGAAACGAGATTTTTTTTAAGGTGTAGACATCACGTGATTACGAATTTTTCGGTAGCGAAGAAGGGATATAAAAGCGTGTCATATAAGGCGCATAATCCTTCGTATTCTCGTCCGTGTAACGCAAAATATCCGCTGACGGCGTTCATTTGTGGAAACGGGCTAACTGGTTAACCTCCCCGCCTCTCCTCCTCCTCCTCCTCCTCCTCCTCCTCCTCCTCCTCCTCCTCCTCCTCCTCGTCCTGGCTCTCTGCTGCCTTTCAAGACGCGTGTTTTCAGCGAAAGTAGCCTCTTTGCCCCTGGCGTGCCCCTGGGGCTCTGGGGAAAGCTGAGGTCTGACCCGGTATAAATGCGATATTTATTGTTTGTGAACTTTTGCCACTTCAAACTAAAATACGCCATATAAAATATGAGCGCTCACGGAAAAGTCAAACGGGGTGCATGCATCCACTGTCATCTCGGGCACCGGCTTTAATGACGCGAATGGATATGACGCAAACGGCTGCACAAAATGTCCACATCTGTTGCAACAAACACGAAGAAGATGAACGCCTCGACTCGATTGAAAAGGATTGCGACGAAGAGAGGAAAGTTAGCGAGCATCTTGATCGCAACTTTTTCTTTCGTTTTGTCGGCTAAAGCATCTGTGTGAATCGAAGAAATGGGGAAATAAAGTTTAGAAATTCCTGACGCAATAAAGCGGTAGAGAATTCGCGCCATAGAGAATTCGAGTCACCTTTTCCGTCCATTTTTACGCCCTTCCGTCTAGGAGCGCAGAGTCAGGCATGGTTCTACTATACACGCGGTGTTAGGTTCAAGAGGTGCTCTTGCGAGAATAAACATGAGCACCGCAATCCCGCGAATTTGTCTTTACGCAGCGTGCCGAGGACGTCGTCTATGGCCAAGAGGAAAACTCGCGCGAACTTTTTCGAGCGGTGCGCCCGTTAGCGAAGTGACAGGTCGCGCCCCGAGGCGGCGCCAGAGGGCCCACCGGTCGGGTCCAGTCGCCATCTGGGCGGACCGGCGCGCCAGCCCATAAAACCCGGCCGGGCAGGTGAAACCCCGATGACCCGGCGGCGGGACAAGGGTTGGGCAGAGGGACGGCAGCCCGCCTCCATCGGGCCCTCGAATTCGGCACATCCGGTCGTGATGCGCCTCTTCCTCGCGGCACCGGTAATGGCGATCCGCCGCCGCGTCCCCACAGTTCCGCCATCTTGAAAAGAAAGTAAAGACCCCGTGGATGCGCGAAAACCTCTTCTGCTCGGATGATGGGCGTTCGCTCAATTATTTCCAGCTTGCCAGAATGGTCCTTATTAATGGCCGCCTTTTGATTCGCGAACTGCGCGCGCGAGAACGCGCGCGCTCCCCTTGATAAATGGAGGGCCGCGAGACGCGGCCGGCCCGGCGGACCAGCCACCCAGGTGGCCCAGTCGTGAGCCTCGATTCATCCCCGGTGCGACGCACGCGGCTGCCGCCGTGCATTCCTGGCGCTCCCGCGCCGCTGCGGCCCGCTCGGCGTGCCGGGGCCGTGAGCTTGCCCTGCTCGCGGCCAACTCGGAAATGGGCGTAACTTCTGTGCGTCCGCCTCGCGCTTGCCGGCGAGATCGAATTCCGGCTCCTCCTAGAAAAAGCGGCTCCCAAGGAATCATTACCGCCCCCTGTGGGGAAGGAAGTACGCGCTGTCCTGGCTGATATGTCAGCCTCACCGAGACGGTGTGCTGTTGCAACTTTCGTGCGCTGCCGGCTCGGCTTTAATGCATGCGTGGCACGTGTGTCCCTTTACGTGTGCATGCAGTAGACACAAACCTGTGCTCGGCGTCCATCTGTTCGCACTGCCCGTCGGACGCTTTGTGTAGAGTCAGGACTCGCTCACCTGTCATCGCCCTTTCCTATGGTGGTCGCTTTTCTTTCCGCGGAGCAGCAGTACAGAGAGACGTGCTCCCCCCGCCGACCCCTCTGCCCTCCGTGTAGCGCGCGCATATTGCCGAGCTGTGGCTCGCAGGGCGATCCGAGTAGAGAAATGGCATCAGCATAAGACATGGAGGAAGGAAAAAATCTGAGGAGAGGCGGTTACGTCACATTTTTGGAAACCTGCCCCCCCCCCCCCCCCCCCCGGCGCCCCCCTCCCTACTTGGCCGCCGTCTCAGCGCGCTTGCGCATTCGCAGCAGACAATGCAGCAGATGACACCGCTGCACCCAGCGTTACCATTGGCTGCGCCCGCGGCCAAATACTCCCAGAAGTCCCTGCGAAAGCGCGTGACTTCCGGCACACTTTCTGGCAGGCAGCTCGGATAGCGAGGGCCTCTTCTGAGTTGTCCTTCCTCCATGGCATAAGGGCTGCAACGGGTTGCACCTTCATCGACCGTCGGCTGACCACTGTTTGACGAGTGCGCAGTAGGTTGACCGTTGTAGCTAAATCGAACTACGCGCACGCCATTCATACCTGTGAAATTTCCGCTCTTTGTTCGTTCGAAGTGGCTACTCCGCAGTGCTTGAAGTCTGGCTCCATCGAAGGGTGTTCTCTTGTGATTCGAGCGCAGGTGAAGAGGGAAACAAATATGGAGAGAGAGAGAGAGAGAGAGAGAGAGAGAGAAAGCGGCTGGCGACCTGCTTTACACATTGTTCTGTACAAAGGGGAGAAATCATTTCTTAAAGGTTGTCTGCTCAATTCATGACAGATGCCTGGAAAAAATGATCCTCATGCTCTGTCAGTGTTCCCGTTGTTGTTCTCTAGCCTTGGAGCTCAGTGGGCAGTTCTGGACTGACTCGTGGTGTAAGGGCACGGCTTTCCGTTTTTCTTCCATCCTTTGTGTGCTGCTGCCGGAATTTTATTTTTCTCTGTCTCAGGTTTCAAAAAACATGTGAATCATCATCATCAGCCTACGTTCACTGCCGGGCAAAGGCCTCTCCCATGTCTCTCCAATTAACACTGCCTGTGACGGCTGCGGCCACCCTATGCCCGCAAACTTCTTAATCTCAACCGTCCACCTAACTTTCTGCCGCCCCCTGCTACGCTTGCCTCCTGTTGGAATCCCGGCCAGCCCACTTCTTCCTCTTGATTTGCACTAGGATGTCATTAACCCGCATTTGTTCCCTGACCCACTCAGCCCTCTTCCTGTGTCTTAACGTTACACGTATCCTTTTTCTTTCCATGGCTCGCTGTGTTGTCCTTAACTTAAGCTGAACCCTTTCCGTTAGCCTCCACGTTCCTGCCCCGTAGGTGAGTACCAGTAAGATACAGCTGTTGCACACTTTTCTCTTGAAGGATATTGGTGAACTGCCAATCATGGTATGAAAGAACCTGCCAAATGCGTTCCACCCCATTCCTATTCTTCTAGGTATTTCGCACTCGTGATCACGATCTGCGGTCACTACCTTCCCTATGCAGACGTACTCCCTTACCGCTTCCAGCACCTCGCTACCAATTGTAAACTGCGGCCCTTTTCCGAGATCGTTAAACATTGCTTTGGTTTTCTGCTATTAATTTATAGACCCACCGTTCTGTTCTGCCTGTCTAACTCATTGATCATGCTTTGCAATCCATCTCCTGGGTGACTTAGTTAGGCAATTGCAGAATCGAATCGCAGATGACTAAGGTAGATTTCTAATAACTCTTATCGCCAACTGTTCCCAATCCACGCCTCCGAATATCTCCTGTAAACATGCGGTGAATAGCATTGGCGAGATCGTTTCTCCCTGCCGACACCCTTCCTTATTGGAATTTTATTGCTGACTTTATCGAGGAGAATGGTAGCTGTGCTGTCGTTTTAGACATCTTCCAGTATTTTACATACGGCTCTTCTACATCCTGATTCCGCAATAGCTGCTGAGGTTACTGCTGAGTCAAATGCTTTCTCGTAGTCTATGAAGGCTGTATATAGGAGTTGATTATATTCTGCGCATTTCTCTATTGCCTGATTGATAATGTGAATATGATCTATTGTAGAGTATCGTTTACGAAAGCCTGTCTGATCATTTGGTTGTTGAAGTCTAAGGTTGTCCTGACTCTATTGGCGATTACCTTACCTTATAGGCAACGGACAGTAAGCTGATCGGTCTGTAATTTTTCGAATCCCTGACATCTCCTTTCTTATGGATTAATATGCTGTTAGTGATTTTCCAAGTTTCCGGTACTCTCGAGGTCATAAGGCGTTGTGTGCAAGGGTGGCTAATTTTTCTAGCGCAATCTCCCCTCCGTCCTTCAGCCTATCTGCTGTTACCTGATCCTCGCCAGCTGCATGCTTTCCCCCATTCCATTGCTCCTAGGAATTTCTTCTTTCTTTACTGGCGGGATGTACCATTTCTGTGCGTTACTGCCTTTCTCATTTACCTCGGTTACTTAAACTATCTTATCCATATTGCCGTCCTTTCAAGCGCGCTCCATTTTCTCCACATTACACTTCCATATGCCGGTTGCCTTGCGCTTATTGATTAACTTTGATAGTTCTGCCAGTTATATTATATCTGTGGTGTTAGATACTTTGGTGCTCTGGCGTTTCTTAATCAGATCTTTCGTCTCCTGAGAGAGCTTGCCGGTGATAGCTCCGTAGTGATGACAGTGAAATTATCGCTCACTGCTTGAACATTAAGGTCGTCGTCCTCAGTTAAAGCCGAATATCTGTTCTGCAGCGAGATCCTGAATTCCTCTACTTTCCCTCTTACCGCTATTTAGTTCTTTGGCTTCCGCTTCACTAGTTCCTTCCGGTCCCTCTAGAAGTCTAGTCTAATTCGAGACCTTACAATCCTCGTGGTTGCTATAACACACTTTTCCGAGGATTTCCGCAACCTCTATACGATGCTAGGGTGAGCGCATACTATGAAGTGTATTTCATTTTACTAAGGTAATCGCTAAGGTATTTAATAAGGTAATCGCTAATAGAGTCAGGGCAACCTTAGACTTTAATCAACTAAACGATCAGACAGGCTTTCGTAAAGGATATTCCACAAGAGATAATTTTCACACAATCAATCAGGTGATAGAGAAATGCGCAGAATATAACAAACCTCTATATATAGCCTTCATTGATTACGAGAAAGCATTCGACTCAATGGAAACCTCAGTAGTCATACAGGCATTGCGCAATCAGAGTGTAGAAGAGCCTTAAGTCAAAATACTGGAAGATATATATAGCAACTGCACAGCTACCATAGTCCTCCATAAAGTCAGCAATAAAATTCCAATAAGGAAGGGCGTCAGGCAAGGAGACACGATCTCGCCACTGCTATTCACCGCCTGTTTACAGGAGGTATTCCGAGACCTGAATTGGGAACAGTTGGGAATAAGAGTAAATGGAGAATACCTAAATAATCTGCGATTCGCGGATCACATTGCCTTGCTGAGTCACTCAGGAGATGAACTGCAAATCATGATCAATGAGTTAGACAGAGAGAGCAGTACGGCTGGTCTAAAAATTAACATGCAGAAAACCAAAGTAATGTTCAACAGTCTAGCAAGGGAGCAGCAGTTCAAAATTGGCAACGAGGTGCTGGAAGTGGTAAAGAATACTTAGGGCAGGTAGTGACCGCTGATCCGGATCAAGAGAGGGAAATAACTAGAAGGATAAGAATGGAGTGGAGCGCATATGGCAGGTTCTCTCAGATCATGAATAGCAGGTTACCAGTATCCCTCAAGAGAAAAGTGTACAACAGCTGTATCTTACCGGTACTCACCTATGGGGCAGAAACATGGAGGCTAACGAAAAGGGTTCAGCTTAAGTTAAGGACAACACAGCGAGCCATGGAAAGGAAAATGATAGGTGTAACGTTAAGAGACCGGAAGCGGGCAGAGTGGGTGAGGGAACAAACGCGGGTTAATGACGTCCTGGTCGAAATCAAGAGGAAGAAATGGGCTTGGGCAGGGCATGTACTGCGAAGGCAAGATAACCACTGGCCCTTATTAAGGGTAACGGAGTGGATTTCAAGAGAAAGTAAGCGTAGCAGGGGGCGGCAGAAGGTTAGGTGGGCGGATGAGATCAAGAAGTTTGCAGGCATAGGGTGGGCGCAGCTGGCAAAGGACAGGGTTAATTGGAGAGACATGGGAGAGGCATTTGCCCTGCCGTGGGTGTAGTCAGGCTGATGATGATGATGATTTAATTTTTAGTCTCAGAATTGGGGCTCTTCCAGGCCCACTTCCTATTCTCTCGTTTGCGTAGAAGGTATGCATGATCCGCAAATTATTTCTATCTGCGAATTCTACTAATAACTCCTACAGCCTATGCAACAGTCGCATACTGCCCGGTCTCCAGCCTGCTTCTTGCTTCGCCGTCATTCAAGTCGGTCATCAGCACAGTGGAGTGTACTGATGACCGACCTGCACGTCTTTCAGATTCCACGTTTTCATAGAAGCTTTCGACGATCTTGTCATGACGGGTAGATCTAGGCGCATAGGCCTGCACCACCTTCAGTTTGTACTCTATATTAACACTAATTACGATAACTGCCACCCTCTTGTTAATACTAAAGAATTCCTCAATGTTGCCAGCTGTATCCTGATTTATGAGGAATCCCACACCTAGTTCTCGTCTGTCCGCTAATCCACGATACCATAGTACGTGCCTTGCCTTTTAAGCAATGTGTACGCCCTATCTGTCCTCCTAACCTCACTAAGCCCTATGACATCCCATTTAATACCCGCTGGTTCCTCGAACAGCGATGCTACACTAGCCTCCCTGGATACGGTTCTAGCGCTAAGCGTTGCCATGTGCAGTTTCCAGTGGGGGCTTGTCAGGAGGCAGAGATTCTTAGCCACCCTCCGCTGCATCACAGGTCCGAGTCCGTCTGACCGCCGTCAATTGCTCCGCTGCCGATGGAGAGTGAGGGCCGAGGGTTGGTTGGTTTATTCGTATAGAAGGTTTTGGCCAGGTACTACACCAGGGTGTCCAAATCCTGTTCTGGTGAGGGAGTGCGTTGTCGGTTCTGGTCACCGAGATGAGGCCGCACATCAGGCCTGGTTATGCAATTCCATCGACACTCAGTTTTTTTTTTAATCACCGGGACTCGAACCCCGGTCCTGCGCCATCTACGCCTTCTACGCCATCCCTTCATCTGGTTCTTAATGCTTAATGATTCTTACTAAAAATCACAGTGACATTTTAGAAACGACAGAGAAGGAACGTTCGGACCACCATTGACAAAAAGAACAAAGAATTGTTGCCTTCTTCGGATTCGTGTAGTACATACATTCTAGTTGCATGGAGGTCTCGATCCCTTGTCGATACCGTTGGGGGTGTCTGAGACCCCCCCTCGAGACCCCCCTGACTTTAAGCCCTGGTTATGCGCACTTTGCGCGTAAACAGGGCAACGTCCAGTCCAATGGCGACGTCCAGTCGCCAGCCACCCAATGGCCGGGTCGCTTCCCCCAGACGCTTGAAAGCCACGGATATATCTGAGTGACCAATTGCAGAGGACTAAATGGACGCGAAATAGACGATGGACAGCTCATAGAATACGGCCCCAGTTGACTGACTTGAATAGAAAGAATTAGGATTACTGAGCAGGCAATGGTTATATTTCCCAAGGTATAGACCTCATTCACCCTGCGACGTCACGAAGATGCGGTGGCGCTGATGTCAGCAGCGATTTTCGCATGTTAGGCAAAACAGGTTCCGCCTGCCCGTGCCTACCGTAGCTGCCGCAGCTACCGGCGGCTGCATCATGCCTGCACTCTGCAGAACCAGCGTGTATTGACCAGCTGCGTCACCATTGGATCCGCGTAGTAGCATAGAAGGAAATTTAAATTAGCCTCGATAGGTTTCTCGCAGATAAATACCGCATTAGGAAACTGGCTAACATCAGCATAGTGCGCTTATAGCTGCGCAAGGAAAAAAAGCACATATGTAGCTGCGCACGCATTTATCATCTTGAGCCGGTGTGCACGGGGGGAAGGGGGGGGGGTGCACTCGCCCCTAAGGAATGCGTTCTTTTGTTAATAGCACAACGTGTTTTAAAGGCGCGTGTTATGGCATTTAATATTTACTTGAAAGTGTTTTTTTAGTATGGGGGGGGGGGGGGGAGAGAACCGACGTAATTATTTAATTCGAGTAGAAATAAGTCTTGTCAGTTCTTGCGCGGTCACGTTGGGGTGCTTTGAATAGCGTACCTTAAGTGTGCTAAAAGCCACATGCTTTTCCATTGCATCATACGTGTGCCATGTGTTATGATGTAGTCCATGATCGCGAAAGCTTGTTTGGAAAGAAGGTGGTGGTGGTGGTAAAAACGTTTATTTCCTCTGAAAAGAGGGAGTTACATGGAGGGTGCTCTGGAGTCAGGCTTAGTCTGGAGTCAGGCGTGCTACTAACAGACACGTGGCGAGATTGAGAGGGGACGCGGCAATGAAAGGTGTTTTGGTTATTTATGCATGCGATATGTAACTAAATTTCGTTCAAATATGAAATTGCTGCGCTAGTTTTAGCAATGAGTTTTATTTTTAGCTATACCTGGTGCAGTTCTTGGGTAATTATAATTAGCTCCCTCGTCGAGTTACCCCAAGGTCTTAAATAACTGAGTAGAAAGTGCGAAAATTTTTTTTTATGCCAGCATGTTCACAAAGCCTTGTTCTGTATGATAACTCTATTAGTTCTTTTTTTAGATGATCATGTACTTACGCATGCATAGTTACATGAAAACGTTTCTTACAAAAATAACAAACAGTCCTGCACGTGTAGGAAAAAAAATGACAGGTTCATTACACTCCTCAATGTCTCAGGAATCGTTTGCTACTAATAGAATCATTCTATATCCATGCGTTACGAAATTACGAAGGCGTGAGTGACGTCAATTGCAGAAAATGTGAAAACCCTTCGTTTTTTAGCCTCTTCGCTTGCGCTTTGGCCAAAGAAATGCGGCACTGAACTCAAAGAAAGCCTCAAAGAAATGAAAGAAATTACATCACAATTTTCGACGACCACACATCTAGAAAGCGTAATTTATAAGTTTCTACTGAATATTTTGCTCTATTTTTTCGTCACGAAACAGAAGACCCCAGGGCTAAGAAAGAAAATAACTCCAGAAATAAAAAAAAATTCACCAAATCGGCCAGTTCAACAAGGGGAGAGAAACGTCGGCCTGGCTGGTCCGTGATCCTGCGGCTAAAACCAGCGCTTAAGCGAGACGGAGAATGGGAGACTACGCTGTCCCCACTTTTCGCACAGCGCGACACGCACGTACGTATGTCATCAGACGGTGAGCGCACGGTCTGCTCCGCCTAAACAACGCCAACACTTCCTCTCACCACGGTCCCGAAGTAAGATCATTCTGGTTAGAGCAGAGTGTCAAAAACTTCCTATTTTATTCAATGCCTACAGCGTAGAAATCAACGGCAGAAACGCTTTCGGTTTACTACAAACCCCATATACAATACACTGTAGCGAACTATTTCTCTGAATACGCCGCACGTGGCCAACGCGAGCTCGTGTACTTCGAGAAATAGTATACTAAGTTGAAAGCATCAACCATTGCTATGATTCAACTTAAAAAGCGCCTACAAGCCTTGGAAACTCGCGCTCAACACTTCTCCGCGACGCCACTTTCTGGCATTTTGCCTACCACGAGCCCGCTAGCGACTGCAGCGCCACCTCATTTGTTTGCAAGCATGCAGGAGGCCTATAGTCAAAGATTCACATTTACGTCACTCACCATTAGACTGGAGTATGACTTGAGATGGCTTCGTTTATCTGTAATGCCTGGGTATTTTTTTCCTGCTTGCATTTACGCGCCGCCATTTGCCATTTGGCAAGCCTAGCAGTGGGCGGCAGAAAGTTAGATGGGCAGACGAGATTAGCAAGTTTGCGAGGATAGGGTGGTCGCAGCTGGCACAGGACAGGGTTAATTGGATAGATATGGGAGAGACCTTTGCCCTGCTGAGGGCGTAGTCAGGCTGATGATGATGATGATGATTTGCCACTTCTTGCTTCCTATAACTCGATGCAATCCGTCGCTGTGGATGGAAACGTGCTGCGGTGGGATGTCTTGGTGCTGTAAGCCACAACATGACGAAAAAAGGAGAAAGCACAGCTTAATCATTGGGGACGATTTCAAATCTGTTGGCTATTAACAATACAGGAAGCAAAATGTTTGCTAATCGTCCCCAGCGATCATTGATCTCGATGTTCACTTTAGACTAAAATACTGAGGCCTGCACGTGCTGAGCGCATTTTTCACGGTTCGTGGTGTGAAAGGCGAGTTTTGAAAGATTATATATAAAAAATAGTGTTCATAATCAAATTCCTGTTGAAAAATGCGCTTCTCCAGAATTTCTGGGTATGAAACTGTAGTATGGCCGCTGCTTTCTTGGTTTTAATTCACAGCAACCCTTATGCAAGCCTCCCAAGAGTTGGAATGACAAAAAATGAGCAAGCAGGTGTTATGGCGCAGTTTTGCATGACCCACGTTATCTCAAGTAGTCTGTTATGTCACAGCCCTCATTTAGCTGTTGAAATGAAAACAGGAACGACATGAGAAAAAAATCGATCATAAGTTATTCAGCTGGCGTAAGTGAATTTAACGTCCAAACCAAACCAAATAGAACCATTAACCATTCCAAACCATTACAAATAGAAAACCACGCATCCAATAATTTGATGTGTCCTCTTTTGAAAAAAAAAAATCTTAAAGATGGTCACCGCTGTGTAACGCGACATTCAGCCGCAGCTGTTGATCTTGAGGTATTTGAATTCCACGACATATTAAAGTAAAAAATTTGAGAGAGACATCCATATATGCATAGCTACAGAGCTCTCTTTTTAGTTTCCTGCGCATACTCTTTCGTCTACTCCAGGCTGCTCTCCAGTCCGCCGTTCCAGGCGCGCGGTACCCCTGCCGCTCAGCCTCTCCTCGGGTGGCGCGTTTCGCAGCAGCCGCCGCATATGGACCGTGCTACATTCCTCTTCTCTCGCCATACTCTGCCTCCTCCTTTCACTGTAATCACTGTTCGGATGGTTCACGTGGAAGCCACACTCCGGTTGCACATTGCTCGCTCTCGCCATACCCTCCGCCTTCCACAGTAACCACCCACCGGTTACGCATGCCTCCGGTCCTCCATATCCTCCTCCTCCAATGGCAGCCGGGTGGTTCCCATGGCAACCCCTCTCCGGTCGCGCATTCTTACGCTCTCGCCCTTCCTCTCTCCTTCCACGGTAACAACCTCCCGATGGTTCCGGCGGTAGCCACTTTTCGGTACGCATTCCTCCGCTCTCGTCATATTCCCCTTCTTAAACGTGGTAACCGCCCTCCGGTTATGCCGACTGCTACTACTATAGCAACGACCCGAAACCCAGGCACCGGGACTTTACCAGCTTTTGCTCTAAAATGAACATTATGCTTGAGGTAACGAAGGGGTGACGACATTTCGTGTCGGCTACAGGCGGGCGCACAGCACGGCGAGATGCGTGTCGTGTAGGAAACGAATGCTCGATTCCCACATTGTAAGCAAGGTTCAACCCTCATTGGAGTTTAAATGGCTGATGCCACCCTTTAAATGTGCATGTGATGCTTCATTTACTCAATCAATACAGTGATGAAGCAAAATGGAGGATTCTCCTATATATAATTCTCGTTTTGAACTGGAGGTTCTTGGTTTCAACGCTTCCCAAATCCCAAAATGGAGTAATGAAAAAACTCCATTTCGTGCCTTCCGAACAGTCACCCAGCGTCTCTTCTGTTTCTGCTGAGTCGCGAGACAATGGCGGTTGTGATCATAACTATCGAGTTGGCTCGCCCTTCGTTTCTGCTGCTTGACGAGCACCTGCCATGATACAAGAGGCTGGATTGCCGCCGTTTTACGCAACAGCAAACTATATGGAACTGATCTCGGAAGCTTCCGCCGCGCCCCCGAGACACCTGATATTTCCTTTGTTCGCGCCATCCCGCAAGAGCCCCCAATTTGGCCTCATTCTCACAGCTATTTTTAGTGTCGCTCGCGCAGTGTGTTGCAGTTGGCTGTGGGGTGTATTCACATAGAACTGCGATGCAACAGAGTTTCGATGCGAGCTCTCAATAAATCTTGCGAGACTGCGTTGTTTATCCGTCATATTAAGAAACCAAGCTTTAAAGAAACGAATGTGACAGAAAAACCAGGCACTTCAGACTGCCTACGGTGGTCTCCTCAATTTCGACTTATTCTGCACTGTAGCGTATATTGCATGACCATGAAAACTGCAGTGAAATCCTATTTCAGCGCCGTATTTTTCATAGCCTAGTGCACGGTTACATCGCTTCATCTACGATAATGCGAACCCAAATGACCTCTCAAGCACACGCAGATCAATGATTGCTGCCGCCGCCACGCCTGCTGACGGCAAAGAGAACCCGTGGCTTGGGGTCACGTGAGAGCAGTGCAGCTGCGCAAGCTTGCTCCCTGGCTTCCCGTGTTGCTTCCTGCCCGTTTCCGTCGCTGTGGGCGGGGTTGTGAGAGTGGGCCTAGAATGAGGACTCACAAGCATGGCGTCATGTTTGTGCTCCATTTCTGTGGGGAGATACTGCCTTGAATTCCCAAAAACCTTCCTCTTTAAGCTAGTAAACGAGATACTCCACATTGATGGAGTATATAAAACAGGCATATGGATGTGCGATGACAAGCCATTTACTCTCATTTGGGCTGGTTTTTGCTTACAATGCTGTGCCGCTGCGCCCTAGCTGTCGGGGGAGAATCAGTCGCGGTGCAAATGCTCACTTGCATGCGAGGAGCATAGCAGACACGCGCAATGGTTGTGTGACATTGCGCTGTGCTGCAGATATCTTCACCCATTGCATGCGCGGTAGCTCTGTGCGCCTTGCTTATACCAATGCTGCGCCACCTATGCTGTGCTTGGCGGAGCACAGCATATAGGTGACGAAAGCTGGGCAGCAAATTGCGCTCAGTACAGGCAAAGGTTTCTGTTCCATTCGCCCCGTGACCCACAGTGACAGCGCTTTGTCTTTGTTTTCTTCTTTACTTGTTTCAACCATGCGGAGTTGGCGGGGAGGCATCGCTGTGGTTTTAAGAGTGATCCGACGAATAGCGGCAGCCCGACCGGAGAGGGAAACTCGCAGCCTCGCCACCTACTCACGGCACGCTGTTTGAACAGGCGCGTCGGCAGGTGGCCTTTCAGCAAACATGGGCGCCGACACGAAACGCAGCCACAAATGACCATAGCCCTGCATGGAATGAATAGCCTGCGGTGTACCCTGAGTGCCGAGGCGGCATCTCTGCGTATAATAATGCGGGCGGCTGAGTCGAAAGAAACCCGACGGGGCAGTTATTCCTTCAGCTCAATATGAAAACTCGAGCTTTACCACTTAGGCTCCCTGCCTGACCTTCGTAGATACGCACGCTGTTCTCGCCCGAGTTATCCCTGGTCCTCAGAGCGACGCTCGGCCATCGTTCCTGGTGCATAGAAGATTTTAAAACTGAGGTGCTGTATAGCCTGTTCACGGTGTGGAGTGGTCACCAGAAACAGAAGCAGCAGCTCGCTGCAAGGCCCGGCAACAGCGACTGTGTCAAGTGAAGTAGTTCGCGTGCCTCTAAGGACAGCATACTGGCGACAAAATTTGTTCTATATTTTGCGTAGTGTTCCTGCGAATTCTTTTCATCTTACACCTTTTTCAGAAGAGCGACGGAATGTGAATCAAACACGCCCCAGGCTATTTAAATAAAAAGAAAATGGACGCGTGCATGTTCGGCCAGATCTGGGCATGGCATATAAGGCATGCTCTAAATGAAAACTCAGGATTTACTTCTGCCACCTGTGGTTCTTCCATTGCAGTGACATGTCGTTGCATGTGCGTTTTTACATTTCGCCTCCACGGAAATGCCGTCGCTGTGGCCGCGAACTATCCTGCGGACTTCTCAGTGCAGCTGATTGCCATAGCCGTGTACTGCGCTCTCGCGGCGGCTGATAGCTCCGCGCTTCCCCTGAGTCGTGACTCATCACTTTTCTTCCAACACCAAATGTCACACTTCTGTAGTCCAGTCTCATGTTTCTCAAATTAGTGCATTTTGTCATTGCTTATTAAATACAAATTGCTAATGTAAAATCCAAGTTATTACACTCTGCATCATTTGAAAATAATAATAATAATAATAATTGGTTTTTGGGGAAAGGAAATGGCGCAGTATCTGTCTCATATATCGTTGGACACCTGAACCGCACCGTAAGGCAAGGGATAAAGGAGGGAGTGAAAGAAGAAAGGAAGAAAGCGGTGTCGTGGTGGAGGGCTCCGGAATAATTTAGACCGCCTGATAATAATAATAATAGACCGCCTGATTCAAATTCCATTTTCGATGCAACAGTTTCGAAATTAATTAATTTTTGCGTAGCAGAGCCGCGCGGTGGTCTGTGAGGCATGCCGCAGTGCAGGGCACCTTAATATAATTTGGACTACGCGGGTTTCTTCAACGCACAGTGAAGTCTCAATGCGCCATAAATTCTGTCGTACTTATGCTGATGGAAAATCCGTCAGCAGAGGCCGGTTCCCCCCGTGGCGAGCAGCAGAGCGCCATATCTAGTTCGGGTGGGCCTTGTGTGTTTAGTGCAGGAAGTCAAGCGCTGTGCTGTGCGCTGGACCACACTGATGCCCGTCCACAGGCGGAGATGAGGGTCCTTGGATGATGGCCGCGGCCTTGGTCAGCTCAGAACACTGGAGGTCTGCCGTGCGCTGCTTCGCTTCACCAGGTTGTCGTACTTGTGCGTTAAGTTGTGATAGTGTCGAACACTGTTTGCCTCGTCTGCTACGTTCCCCCCCCCCCCCCTACCTTCTTACTTCTCCTGCTGATCTATATTTTTTATATTCCATGATTGTTCGGTAGTCAACAGAAATCTGATTCTGGTAGACCTCCCTCGCTCCTCCTCTCCTTGTTCTTTCTCTTTTCTATAGTCACTGAGCTAACAACCGCAGTTGACCGAAGCAGTTGAGAGCTTCAGAAAATCAGCAGTAATTGAACAGAAAAAAAAATGAGCTCTTTATTCCCCTATGGGCCATATAGATGACCTAAAGGCCCTCAAGAGTAGCCCTGAACATTTAATCATAAGATGAAATGAAAATTCTTTGGACATTGACCCCGTGGTAATGTGATGTTCAGCGACAGCATTGTTGGTGTGAGATGCTGATGTCAATGTGGAAGTGTTTTAGTAACCTGGGTAGGGGTGTGGGAGTCACAGATGTAAGGCAGGTGCGCGTCACGCATGGCCACGCACGGTAGGCGAGCGTTAGGCGTGACAGACGGAGCGGAAAAGAAAATAAGCGGAGAGCAAGAGGGGCAGCAACGATAGATGAGGAAGGATGGCTGCTGCGGACGACGCCGACGCCATGATTTCGCCGAACGTAGCATATACAGCTATCGCTGTGAAACTGTGATACTTCTCTTACTCGCGAAGCATTACATAAATGTTACGACGTCAGAGGAAGTTACGCATCTAGCCCTCATTGCCTGAAAGAAATTACAGCATTGTCATGTCCTACGATCTCGGACAAAAATTTTGAAAATTGAGTAATCGTAACGTACTGTTAAGTAAGTATTGAATGTAATAGTACATTCTTCTGACAAGCAACAAAATGCTTCTTTTAAAGTGTTTCTATCGATCGATTCAAACAGTTAAGACTGCCATACAAAACCAATGGGGACGATTTTGATAGTAGCAAAAACATTAACAGAAAAAAAAATGCAAGACTGCCATCGGGTGACCTGCGGATATATTGACTGTTATAGTGAAATCTTACATTATATGAAAAAACTGCGTTCATAAACTGTTTCTCGCTCAAAAATGCTTTTGGCCAGAATTGATGGGTATGATTATTTTTCTACGCAGTAAAGTAATGCATGCTATAATTGTTACTACTGATAATGAAAAATCAATAGAAGAAATATGACTGCATCATTTTCGTATGTACTTACTACTTTAATCTTCGGAGCCACCGCAGTTTTCACAGGCAGGAAACCAAAAGATAACCCGGTGGGCGATATAGCTATGGTAGCAAATTACAGGGCAAGCTCGAATGCTATTGGCCCGCAACTTAACACGACCCCTCCTGTGTGCGTCTACTCGTCGCTAACGGGGAAACACTGGCTGGCGACGAGTCACTGCATACAATGTGCGACTGCGGCGTACACCTACAAACGCGACCTCAGCAGCGCCAGGCCAGGCCCCGAAATGCTCCTAAGTGACGGAGACTGCGTGACTGATTGCGCATCGCGGCCATCGTTTTTCCTCCTAACCCGGGAGTACACCGCCTTGGTTTCGTGAGCGTCTATCGAAGAACTCTTGCGCAAAGACGCGAGACTAATAACCCAATTAGGTCCCTTTTCCTCGGGCGGAATCGCCTTCTTCGACGGAGCAGACAGTCGGGCTGCGGGTATAATACTGATACTATTTAATAGTGCGGACGGTCATCGAAGGAAGCCAGCGCTGCACCGGAGAGGACGGCACTTGTGTAAACTTCATTTCGTCAACGGCGCAAGCCTTTCACTACTAGGAAGCTCCGCGGTCGCGGTATTCACGCCACCGCTGCCAGTGGGCGTGGCCGCAGAGACAGATGAGCATCGGCCATCGGCGCAGTGCCGGCCAGACGCGTTTAACCTTGACCGCGGTCAGCGCGCCGCGTGGCCCACATTCACGTGGCGGCCAGCGCAGCTGCTTTCGCCGCCGGGAGGAGCGTCGAGGCGGCCGGTTTCCGAAGGGGGGCCCGATCCATCAAGTGTGTCGCGCGGACGCGTCTTCGGCGGGGCCCCACAGAGGCGCTTTCATCGCGCTCGGTGCGGTAGTTTGGGCCGCCTAGACAGAAGCACCGCCCCTGCAGGAACACGGCGCGACGGCGCCAAGGCCAGGGCAGCTCCGAAGCCTAATGCTACTATCGTGACGAGGACATCAAGGGCCTCGCTGCGGCTTCATTTGAAGGGCTCCTAATAGTCACCGTGTCTCTCTCTTTCCGGCCCGGCGACAGACAAAGAGTGGCCCGGCGGCATCGTTACCGGCGAAATGGGTTAGGTAGGCGTACAGCGGCGGCGTCCCCGCCGGACGGCTCAGAAATCCGACAGTTCCCATGAAGGACGGCTCCCCCCTCCGCGAGCCTCCCTCGACACCGATGGCCGGCTCCGTACCGGGACGGACGCAGCGGCGCTGCCCATTAGCTCCGCGCGATCAAGCGCACGCGAGTGATGAATGCCAGCCCTTTATGACGCCAAAGGCAAACGAACGCCAGAGCAGGCCGCCGCGCGGAGCCAAGCCTAACCAGCCATGCACGCCAAGCAGCGGCGGCTTCATCACGGCGGCGGCGATGGTCATGGATGGGGAGAGTTGCAAATGAATAGTCGCCTGCAGATATGTATGCTTATGCTACACCACGGGGACATCCTGATTTTGATCACGATGAGAGCAATGTGCTCCATCTACAGGCTATTCATCAATTAAGACAAGCTAAGCAGCATTGCGGAAAGCCTCGACATGACAGGAGTTCCGATTCCACGGCGAGGTGTAGAATAAGCCCACTGGGCTGTGATGAATTCTGTTAAATGGTCCAAGCTGCCGCGGTGGCTCAGTGGTTACGGTGCTCGGCTGCTGGCCCGAAAGACGCGGGTTAAATACTGGCCGCGGCGGTCGCATTTCGATGGAGGCGAAATGCTAGAGGCTCGTATACTTTGTGATGTCAATGCACGTTAAAGCACCACAGATGATGGAAATTATCCGGAGCCCTCCACTACGGCGTCCCTGAGTAGCTTTGGGACATTAAGCCAAGCCTGCTAAATGGTCCAAAAAGCCATACTACGCGAAAGCATGACGAAATACCGGGGTGACCGCTATAAGATGTCGAAGAAATTTTCGAATTATCTAAAAGGTTGAAGTTCTTAAATTCACGAGGAGGTCAATTTGGAGACATGAATGCACAACGCTTATTGTGCGTTATGGACACCCATGTTCGAAAGAGCTACACATTGGTAGAAGTTTCCCCACATGCGAAGTCTGTTCCGAAAGCATCCGGACGTGGCTGTTGAACGGCAACTCCGGGCAATGACACATTCCTACCCTTCAGAGAGTACTTCATTAGAACTATCAAGGCAGCCTTCTTTTCGCTTCTGGAAACGCCCCGCGAACTCCTCTTTCGAGATGGCCATCGATTACCAAGTCGCGGTGCCTTTTATCCCTTCCGTGGTATGAACTTTCTCAACCTTGAGGTAAAACTTTAGCTTTTGGGTTTGCCGGAAGTCGTAAGGAGGCCGACCACATGTATAGGTGACGCTACTCTTCGCCAGCACATTAGAGCGAGCCGAGATGATTGTGCCGGCGTAACAAGTCGCTCAGCCAGTATGAGTGCGACGTGGACACTGCGCGCGCCCTCATTCAGTAGTGTCTCACTGGAGGTCGATTAAAACGAGGGAAAACATGTGCATGCGAAGGGAGACATCTGGTATGGCTCTATCTCCCACTCCCTGTATGTTTCCGCCAGAGCAGTTTTCAATTAAGCAGAGCCAAAAGCCAGTGCGGGGTCCTGCTACAGTGGTGCTCCTCCGAGTACGTGCTCCCATGCGACCACCTGAAAAGAAAAGCGGCGCCCGACACGACGAAAGGGGACACTTCCTTCCACTGAAGCAGGGCATAATGGTGGGCCTGTTGGTATGGCATGTTAAAGAAGAAATATTTCTTCTTTCTTCTACCTGCCTCCACTGCGGCGTAAGCGCCACCATATGTGTTCCCGACGTAAGTGGTTTGCATTAGGCAGCAACCGGCGCATCAGTAACGACCCTGCGACCATGTACCACCGCCAGGGAAGCATCACTCAACGCCTGCCGCCACGCACGGAGACTAGAGGCTGTCAATCATCTGCACTCCGCTCTTTTGTCGACGGCGCGGGTGTCGCCGTTGCAGGTGTTCGCCTTCGGGCCGCCCTTGGACCAAGGAAGGGGACCACCCCGATGTCGGCTTCCTGTAGAGCCGCCTGCTCCCGATGAACTGAAAGCCAGCTGCGTTCGGTTATCGGCGCGCCCACTTGTCGGTGAGGAGGTCACCTGAGGAAATGACACTTTCGGGAGATTTATCCCTGTGATTGCACGAAAAAGGCGGGAAGACGACGGGAGAGGCTATTAAAAGCGCTCGACACGTTCATCGAGCAGCGATTCCCTGAGCCTCTCCTCAGTTTTAAATTTATTTGTCTATGTAACCCATGTTGTAATTATGTTCAAGTTTTTCCCTTGCTTCTCCTACTCTCCGTCTCCGGCCCACATTCCTTCCTCTATCGGCACAGCGGCGGTGGAGGAGGAGGGGGAGGATCCTCTCTGGCTGCTTTATATTCATTCATTCATTCATTCATTCAGTCTTTATTTTTCTCTTGGACAGAGAAGGAGACAGGTGTCTGTACCTCTGGTTAGCAAAAAATATTTATTTGAGCCTCGAACGTTAGTCTAAGAATACATGGCTGAAATGTCTTCAGTTCATTGCAATCTGTGACAGCCGTACATGGGGAACCAAGATCACGGTTTGACAAGTCAACGGGCACTGGAACGGAAATAAAAGCTAATGTGCAGCATAAGGGACAGTCCATCTTCCGTGGTTACGTAGATTCAATCATTATTTTTTACTTAAGACAACAGAAACAGCGCACTCCTAGCTTTTGGAACCGGCGATGTGCCAGCGCCGGCGATGCATCAGGGAGACAAAATTATGCAATCGTGCTTTTCTGCGAATTGATGCGAAATTGGTGATCGCGATGAGGTCTCGGTAACTTAACAGGACCTGAGCCTGGTTAGCATCCCTTCCTTTCCTTCATGTGTTCACTCTCGCTCTCTCTGAATTTGGCCATGTATAGAGTGCTGTCATGAAGTAGTGTCTCTTCGTTATTTGCATGGCGTCCCGCCGGCTGAGTGCGAACGAACCACGCCCGGCTATTCGAACTGCATTCAAGAATGTTTAACAAAAATGAAGCGCAACATTGTTTTCATGCGCCACACCAGGTACACCTGCGCCGCCATACTTTCGTACTTTTTCTACACCACAACGCGTGAGTGGCATTACGACATCGCAGCGTGCCTAGTTTACTTTAGTTCGCGATCGCACATAACTATACGCGCAATGACGATCGACTAACCGAAATTCCTCTGACGTGCAGTCGCATCACCGCTCGTGATGGCCATTATTTGCGCAGTCGAGAAATGGTAAGAAAAAAAGCAGAAGACTAACCTTGGGAAAAGCACCTCTTACAGGTGGCGAAAGCTTTTTTTTGTTAGTTTTGTTTCTCTGTTAGTGGTTTCGGAGATGTAGAATGCGTAACTTTCAGGGGAACAAGAAGAAGCACTAAAATCTTTTAGCTTTGTTTTCTCTGCATTTGTTCAATTTACGGCTCTGGTTCAAGATTTGCTTTCTGTGCGCCTACGAAGTAATGGACACAGAGCAGACACCCGTTAATGCAGCGCAATTTGGACTTGGGTGTTTCGACAGACTCTGTCCTGTTTTGTCCGAGAAAAATCTGAGAGAGTGCTCCCTTCTTCATTCATCCAGGGCGCCGCACGCCGCTGTCGACAGGCGCTTCGATTTCAGAATTCGTTTCGCAAGCTCAGCAAGAGGTGGCGCTCGATGCCGAACTCCTGCCCGAGTGCCAAACTAACCGCTCGCAGATCGAAGTAATCGTGGCATGCTACCTCTGCATGAGCTCCCTAACAAGGAAGCGCGTGTATGTAGAGTCGCTCACTTCTTTTAGTGTTCAGTTCTTTTAATTGACATGCTGTCAGAGTTGCAGAGCAATGTCGAACATTTGTATCACTCAAAAACAGGCTATGCCGCAAAGCTTTTCGGTTCGTCCTAAGTGGAGGCTCCAATGGTTAAAAGTCCAGCCGTCTGACGCTGTTGACATCTTCAGCACCGCACGATGTAAAAGGGAGGAGAGGGGGGGGGGGCGTAAATCGGGAAGAGGAGGATGTGCTGATCATCTGCAGCGCCATCGAACTGCCAAAAATGGTTGCACAGAAAGAGAGGCGCAAAATCCGTTGCCAACTGCTTCACCAAGTGTTAAAATACTTGAATGCGTATTTTCGTACTCCTAAGTAAGTTGATCTTAAAAACGTTGCAGAAATGCTGTTTGTAGCGTCCGTCAAAGGTACTGGTTTGAAGTCACGAGATCTGAAAAGGTGTTGTTGCCAGATTTGTACGCCATGCATTTGGCCAGCATCAGTGCCCGGTTGGCTACCAATAGGCGTTACCATAATGGCCGCCAGCATGGTAAACAAGAATGTGGAAAGGTTATATATGCGGCCGCTTTCGGTCTGGAGTCATTATAATAGCTCTGCGGACGGGTTGCGCTCCTTCTCTCGCAAATGAATTGCGAAAATTATGCTTCAAGGGATGACATTTCCCTTCCTCTTGGCAGTCCTTGTTTGTGCTGCAACAAGTGAGATGAAGGCTCAGCGATATGCTTTGCATTTCGAGCCTTGAGTCTGCTTCATCATAAGTGATTAAAATTATTTCCCGAACAAGAAAGTTCCGCTTTCAATTTCGAGGGGCACAATCACTGACTATTAACGATTTTGCTCAGATCATCAGTCCAGGCTTCCAGTCTCACTCCAAAATTGAAGTGTGCGGCTCTTTTTTAAGATGAGGTATGTGCCGAAACCAGCACGGTAGCAAAGACTGCGTACATTAAAAAAAATAATAATCAGCCAGTTCCGTTCCTCATCTTGTAAATTAAGGCCGAAATGGAGGCAACAGTAGCCAGAAGTTTACTTTTTATTCAATTTTAGCCAAAATAGGTTGATTGAAATGCAGTGCTTTCCTTATCCGCCTCTGCAGTGTTATTATCTGACTGAATCTAAAGAGACAACTTCTCTTTGGCGGTGCACTTACCTGACCCTTGCAGAAGCAACTCCGGCGTCCAGCGCATAGCAGGAAAGTGTGCCGATTGCACAGTACCGCTTCGTTGTGCTGTCGCCTCGCGGCGCCTGCAACGATAGCGCGCATTAACTTGGGCGCTTTTACCGCGACACGCGGTTAAAGTATAGAACCCTTGTCTGTCAGCCACGGATAAAAAGACACCGGCCGCCGAGGCGCGGCGCTCGGAAGGCCGGCTGCCATTTGGGTCCATCACGCTTCGGTGTCACCCGGTTCCCTCCAAGTTGGAACCACTTCGGCCACACGCAGACCTGTGTCGACTGCGCGCAAGAGGAAGAGAAAAAAAGCGCACGCGAACAAAGCAGTGGCATCAGAAATAGAACAGAGTAGAAGGGAGGCTTTTGGAAACAGGACGAATGGGATTATCAGCGTGACAAATGACTCGGAAACAACTCTGACTTGATCATGTCGGCCGGCGCAATCGCGGGACGCCCTTCCCCTCAGCCGCGCGCGTCGGCGGCCAGTCGTCCCTCAATTGCGATCGGCGATCCTTCAAAGGCCAGGGCGCCAACACCCAGACCAACCGGCGAGCCGTCGCCGCCGAGGACGCAGTCAAAACGATCGAGATTAGGCAAAGGCTTCTCCGGATGGGCGAGCGCGAAGAATTCACATCCTCCATAAATCAGTGTCGTCCGGAGTTGGGACAAGATGAATCACAGTAATATCGAAGGTATTCCGTCAAAGAGACGAGCGGGACGGAGTGGGGCCAGCCGCGCCGGCCTGACACCGCGCGGCCCTCGTGACTGATGGCCGACGAGGCCGGGGGAAACAAAAGAGAAGGTGCGCGTCACGAGGCCCATCTCCATACGTAATTGCGCGTCCCGACCGCTGGCCGCGCCAATTGGCACGTTCGCGCTCGCGTCACGAGGACAATTTCCGAGCCCAGGGCCGACCGCACCGTTGTTCTCCTGACGAATGCCGTAGCGCCGGTATGGCGGACATCGACTAAAGGAAGAGGCCTCCCGTGACTTATATGGCTGGGCTCCGTGATGGCGGAGGAAGGAGTCGGTATACCATTTTGCACTGCGGAAATGGTCACTGACTTAGCACCGGTGCAGCCTCCTTTTCTGGCAAGTAATTTAATCCCTGGTGAATATCGGTTCTCATTAGCTATAGCTATAAACACTGATTCAATGCCAGCACTTCCCACTTCACTTTTCAATTCGCTAGCACAAGCGTTTCTTGTTCCTTCGTGGCTTGCGTGCAGCACATTCGTACTCAGCTTGAGTACGATTAAAGCTTCACATAAAAGAAAGTTAGGTGTCGCCAGACTCGCGCTCTCTAACGTGGGGACACTGGGAGTTTTTCCAGAGTATATAGGACATTCTTCTTCTTCACGCCCCCTGATTCGGAAGGCTGCCGCCGCCTAATGTTCTCAACGCAGTAATACACTTTGAGATATCCTGTGTATCTGCCTTCAGAACGGCGTTGTCACAAGTGATAACTAAAACCGCTGCGTAGTTGACACAGCCAGCTTCGACGATATTATGAGAAAAAAAAAAACTCAGAATAAACAATGAAAGAAACATTTTGTTGGACCCTCAGTACATCAGGAAACTTCATGACATGCTTCTGCCTGCACCTCATAGAGTATGAGCATCAAATAAAATACGAACAATTGAATCAAAACCCCAAGTGCAAAACTGGAATATATTGCACTAGGAAGGCAGAATACTTCTCATCGAAGGCATGAAGACCGCTCTTTGCAATTGTTAATAAGCTACGCCTGTATTTCATCTCCAGTCGATAATATTTTTGGTTGCTTGTGCTCGCATTTCAGTTGTTTGGTTCGCGTTTCATTTTACGCTGAGTGTACACCGAAACGTTGTAGGAAAGCGGCAGTGTAAGGCGGAAATTGCGCAGATGGAAGCACACGCGGCAGCAGCATTGCATCAATCCCCCTATCCAGTCCTCAGCGACATGCAATTAGCCTTCTTAGCGCTGAAGCGAAATACAACCATGACGCCAGAAATTTATTGGAGCATCTTGGGCGGGAACGTAGCGTGCATGAGAAAGAGTCAGACACTACAATTCCTACGTTGTACTCGCATGCGACGGATGAGAGGAGATGCAGTTGCGAATACTCTTGAATGATATATTCCCTGTCGGTGGTGTTTCTTTAAAGCGAAAACTTTAGTTTAGCCATATAGACTTGTATTCTACCACGGAATCTACAGCGTCAACCGTAATACCTTAATTGTATAGTAATTAATGTGGCTTCACTTTGTGTAATTTAATTTAATGTAATTTAATTTATTAATTTCATTCAATGGCTGCCGCCTCTCAACCATGGCAGGTGGCAAAGTTCAGAGGTGGCAAAGTGGTGATAGAGAAGTTCCCCTCTCCACGCGTAGGGGAGAGGAGGGAGGGGGTAAGTACAAGATGGAAGAGAGAGCGAGGGCGGGGGGGGGGGGGGTGGTATTAACGTAAACGGTTAAACCAAAGCTATAACAGCTTTCGGTGATTAATGTGCTAAGCCGGTAAGGTTAGCTCTACAAATTTCTTATGTGCAGTAATGGACAGAAGTTTGCGGGATGCAAATTAGCGGAAAAAAAATATTTTATGTGTTGCCTCGCTGGCCATTGTGGTGGTATTATTCTACCAGATGAAACATGCATGCCTCCTCACGCTTCTATACTTTCCATTGACCTGTTGTGCCTAACCGCTCCGCAATAATTTTTTTTCCGCGAATCAGCATCCCGCAAACTTTTGTCCATGACTCTACTAGTAATTCACACGGGGGGCAGAGAGGATCAGGACAGGGCTAATAGGAAAACAGTGGGAGACGCCCCTGTCGTGCAGCGGACATCTTGGATGATGATGCCGGATTCTGGGGAGCAGTTTAAGTCAACAGTGCAATCGCTCATCTTTTATTCCTATGTAAAATTTACAGCAATATAGGAAATTGGAAATTGGTTTTTAGGAAAGGAAATGGCACAGTATCTGTCTCATATATCGTTGGACACTTGAACCGCGCTGTAAGGGAAGGGATAAAGGAGGGAGTGAAAGAAGAAACATTCTGGACAAAACTTTTGAAAATTTCAAAATTTTAAGACACCGTTATGGAAATATTGAAGTTAATGGTCCATTCTTCTGATATGTAGCAAAATCTTCCTTTTGAATTGTTTCCAGCGATCGCATCGAACAGTTAAGACTGTCTTAGAAAACCAATGGGGAACGCTTTTGACGATAGCGAAAATGTGAATAGAAACAAAAAATACAAGACTGCCGTCGGGTGATCTGCGGGTATATTGATTGCTGTGGTGAAATCGTACATTATATGAAAAAAAAATTGCGTTCATAAACGGTTTCCCGCTCAAAAATGCTTTTGTCCAGGATTGCTCGGTATGCACCGAGCAACGCAAAACATAAAGTTGAGACTTGGTACCTAAGGGCCATATTGGAGGAGCACTGTGTACTTGCCCGCAGTGTTTCGATCTCTCGAGCACTTTTGCAGGGACGGAGAGTGAAATGTCGGGCAGTTAATGGGCCTCGCACTCAACAAAGAAGCAGCACCAAAATTTATAATTCTGAACGTTGTCGTTCTAGTGCGTGCGGTGCAAAAAAAAAGTAAAAACGTGTTGCCCGCACGGTAACTGCGAAAGCTGCCGACTCCTGAACCATCGGACTGCGAGTAGGCAATGGGAGGAAACGACGGGAGAAAGTGGACGGGGAAGAGAGCAGAATGTGTGTAGGTATAGAGACTGGTTTTCCTCCTGATAGGTCTACCCGGATGAGCTCTCCGTGGCATGAATGGTAAGCTACAGACGCGGCCTATAAGGAATGCCTGGGTCTAAGCCTCACGCAGTGTTGCAGGCGTTACCGAAAAAAAAAAGTAACTAGATACGTTACTCAATACGCTAAAAAAATGAACGGTTTACCGCCCTACGTTAGCTACAGTAAAAAGTAACGCATTACCGTTATCGTTACCGGAAAAAAGTATCGCACGTTACTTTGCCGATACTCCATGGCCCTAAATGCTATTCAGTGCGTCTTCGCTGCAAGTGCTTACGATAACAATGTCATAAAGGTCATATTTCACGTAAAGCTTCTAGCCTAAACAACGATTTTGCCCGAAATCTTGATTTAATGACAATACTTAGCAGAAATGTCCAGGGGCTTAGCAATGTTATAGGGGCTTAAAATTGCCTGTAGAGTTACATGTGATTGCTTCTCACTGTGTGGCACATGGTGAAGCCATTTTCTGAATGCGACGTTAAACACAAAATGACGCTTCATGATCAATTCTAACTTTACAAAGTAAACATCGCTGAACTCTTAACACATTTACAGTAACTCTGAGAAATGTGATATTCCAAAATGCTCGGCGTGATTCCACTCTTTAGGGGGTTGTGTGTGTGAGTGGCTTGGGAAGGGGAGGTAGGTGAAGGCAAGTGTGTGAATGCGTGTTCGTGCACGTGTTTTGTGCTTTATGGGTATTCTGTCTTTTTTTTTTTGTTGGGCGCGTCGTCAAGGGCAGGTGTTTTGTGCAATGCAACAAGAGTCGTCGAGAGCACCTGTAGATATTGTTTATTTACAACATCACTTTAGGTGCTCTGCGCTTTCTTTTTCCTAAAAAGTGGGGCGGATTAGGTCACAATTTTAGCAAAAAGTAACTAGTAACGTGACAGCTCACGTTACCGAAAAATGTTAACGCAAGTACATTACCCGTTACAGTTCCAAAACGATAACGAGTACGTTACTAAGTTACCGAAAAAGTAACGCCGTTACTTGTAACGCGTTACCACCAACACTGGCCATACGTTCTCGAATCCACTGCGTGGTCAAAAACCAAGCGGTACCTTTCCCAAGCGTTTTCTGCCAACAATAAAGGGCGAGCACCTAGTCGGATGATGCCTGCACCCATTTGGAGAAGTGGCGGGTTCCCAGCGGCAACGAGATTCGAAACCGGCGCCCCCCGTAAACGAGACGCATGTAAAACCACTGAGACATCTCTGCTTGGGTTCATGGCGTCGCAACATACCGAACACCAGCAAGTTGCAGGCGTCCCTTTTATGGCTGATGTTTGGGTCATTACTTCGTTCAAAATTTTAGAACGTACACGCACTGTCGCTGAAACTCTGCCTGCAGTTCTCGATTTTTGCAAAATAATATCTGCCGCAGAGCGTTATTCTCCAGGTTCCGAGCTTTTGCTTTGTAGAAATGACTAAACGGTTCTACCGCTACACAAGTTCCTTGCTTCGATCAACGGCTTATATTTAACTGCTGCAATCAGCTGTTCAGATTTAACGGTGTTCGAGCATCTTGACAATGCCTAGGGAGGTCACCTGCAAGCAAAAATCGAAAGTCATGCTCCGCCGCATCTTTGATGCTCGCCCACATCTGGGGCTGGTCGACTTCGCAGAATGCTATGTTCTACTGAGGTATGATATGTGGCCGTTGCAACGTCACTTGAAAGACTTCTTGCGCGAACCTCAATGTCGTAATTATAGCTGACTTCAAATCAGCTCTAGGGCACGTCCAACGACATGGGACTCCCCCGGACAAAGTCAGCCTTCGATCACTGATCAAAAATAAGGCACAGAGGATTTACGGTGTGCTTTTGCTGGCCCTCCTGTCACATCGGAGTCGCTGGTAACATGGAAGTGGATTGCCTTCCGCAAGAGGATCGTTGGTAACATATATGGTGGCGAATTTGTTTGCGCAAGAAGCTCTGTCATGTCTATAGCATCAGAGACATCTTCAAAAGACGAGAATTACGCAAAGCATCTTGCGGAAAATGACTTCTGTTCGCTTCGGCCACCTCTAAGTCTCCTTTATGAGACAGTGTCTGTCGCGAGATAAAGCACTTTCTTGCATCACCTGCGCACCTGCTCAACGGTAGGGGGAAGGTGAGCCGCTGCTGCGTGAGGAATTGCTGCGCAACCTGAGGAGACTGAGCGTGCCACAGGACAGCATCGATAGTTCGCAATGTGTTCCCTCAAGGTCCACCAGCTTAGAGGTACGCAGATTTAGGGCTACTTTTTGGAGTTTTTAGGGACGGTGAACTCCAGAGCCAGTGGTAGGAGGTACATTTCTTTTCACTATATGAGGCAAAGGTCGAGGAACTGTCGACATGAATAGCAATATACTCGTAATTTTAACAAGCTAAGTAGTTGTACACTGCGTATTCGCACACTGTCCCTCCTCATAGTCGAAGCAGCTGTTCAAGAGATCATTTATCTGACTCTATTCTTCATGTTTGCTTGTTTGCCCCTTACATGCGCCTATGATGGCGACCGACTTTACCGCTTTTCCTTAAGACACTGAGAAAGGCCCTTGCCAGCGACTGGCAGACGGAGAGGCGTACATGGAATGGGGACAAGCGTTCTTGTCGACAGCTCTGGCGAACCCGTGCGACGACTGGTGGACAGCCGCGGAGTCCTTATCGCATCCAAGCGGTCATCCCAGCAGCCTAGCGCTTCGACCAGCAATCCTCTTAGCGCGACGGAAGAAACAGGTTAGAGAGCCCGGAGGCGCTTAACGGCACAGGAGAACGCGATCTCCGCAAAATTGGGTAATTTGTGGGCATCCCGGCGCGTCGACGAAAAGAAAATTTGAAGCTGCGCGCTCTAGTGGGGAAAACAAGAGTTAAGGACGTCCCGTTATTGTGGAAGGCCGATAAGGCGATCAGAAACAATGGGGACGACGAGCGGCGGGGTCGGTCGGGAAAGGGTCGGGTGTGGCGGGAGGAGGGGGCTGATTTTTAAAGCCCTGGCTCCTCGTAAATCCCCGAAGAAGCCAAGCTTCACGCGTGTATCCGCCCGCCCGCTGGGCTGTGGCCGTCGGTAGCGCGGCCGCACACACTTTTAAGAGGTTTTCATTGGAAACTTCATCTCTCCGCGGTACATCCATCGGCGCCCGCTTTTGTGTGTGCGCGTTCCGGCGCGGCCGAAATATCTGGCGAGTCAGGCAGAGGCGCGCAGTGGCCAGCGCGGCCAACAATCAGGATTGATACCCCATAAAAGCTGCCCCATCGTGCGCTCGGCCGAAACAGAGAGCATGCGACGATTTATAGAGGGCCACCGAGCAGAAATAAAAAAGAGCGCCGCTTCAAAACGTAAAAAGACTGTAGGGAACGCGCGGCAGCGCCCAGCGGGAGGGGCCCGCGCGGGGCGCAGGGGGCGTTCGCGGCACGAAGCGTTAGCGCCGATAAAGAGGAAGGGACACAGCCCAGGCGCGGTCGAGGGAAGAGGTCCCCTGCGAACGGGCGATTAAAATCGAACGCACGAAGGGTAGCGCCGAAGGCGTCCAGGAACACGGAGGGACAAGAGGAACCGGCGCAGTGAGAAGGGCACCGGCTCTTTAACTGCTGCCGCTTTTCAGCGTTTTTCCTCTCCTGCGTTCCTCCCCCGCGTCCCGGCGATGCCGCTTCCGCGGGGGCTTCGTAATCAAAGACAGCCACTCCTGAACCTGGGATTTTCGGCGACGTCGATGATTGAGAACGAAACTTTCCTCCGCGGTTCAAAGGAGGCGCTAATCGGACAATAAACTTTGAGCGATCGCGCGCATCGTTCTCGGCAACAAGCGAACAGAGCTGGTCAGTGGTCGTACCTGTGCTCCTGGCCACCTGTGCCTGGGACAAGCGCCTCCTCTTTAAAAAAATCTGGGGCAATTGGAAACTCTCTCCAGCAATCTTCGCAGCTTGGTCACACGATACACTTGGAGTGCCCTTTTTTTGTTTCTTTTTATGAGGCGAGCCAGTGGTCTAACCAGCGACACTACTGTCATTATGATGTCGCCAGCTTATGAGTTCTGCAGGCTTTACAGAAACGGATCGGTGCATTAGCTGTCGCACGAAAGCGTTGCTGTCGAATATTTGATGATGTTTAAACTAGCGCACGGGCCGGCCTTGCGTCGAACACCTTTACTTTTCTCCGTACCTCATTTTTTTTTTTTGCTTGCTGAATTGTCTGCTCGTATTCAGGCCTGTGTCCGCACAGACGGGTTCTCTACTTCAGGATGAGCAACGCGCAGCTGCTGAGGCAGAGGCTGGCTCACTGCGTTTCAGGGTGCACTTTCAGCGCTACCTTTGCCTGAAAGAAGTCAGAAGGGTGCGCTTCATTGTGGCAGACCGCAGAACTGAAACCCTGTAATACCAATCACTCGTCGGCGCCGCGGAATCGAAGGGAACGACTTGCGACACAACGGCGACACCTTCAGCCCGCTCGACCCGCACGAAGCGCGTACAAAAGACGCAGGGGGGAGGCGAACCGGTCCCGAGTCCGGTCTTCTCGCTGTCTCCTCGCTACATGCATTTTTTTCCTCCCCCCAGGAAAGGAACGTCTTTGATAAAAAAACCTAGGGGACGTCTTATCGGGGAGATACATATATCAAATTAGTCATCATGGATCCGGACAGCGGCACCGTATTTCACCCAACAAATGACACCCCGGATCAGTTCGTCGCCAGTCAAGGAGGGGGAGACACTCGACCCCTACTCAAATTTAAACTCTCTGCTTCTGCCACCGGCTCGCTTTTCGTGCGCTTCTTTTTTTTTTTCCCCTCTTCTCGGGCGGCTTGTTGTCATGCGATATGTGGTTTTCTTTCTCCTTTCTTCGCTTTATGTTCTGCTCGCCATTTTCTCTTTCTGTCACACGGCAAGTTCACAAAAGAGGGTGGAAACGCTGAGCACCTTCACAAAAGTGAGGAGGGATAATTTTTCAAAGTCGCCTCTTTGACGCCTTCGTCCAGGAATGCTGCAGCGCGCGCGTTCGCTCGCGCGCTCGCGCTCGGTGGACCCCGACGCTCGGCCGCTCACTTTTTCCCGCAGCGCGTTTTTCATCTCCCGCAATCTTTTCCCTCCCCGACTATAAGGGCAGCGGACACCACGGTGGCTCATGACCAGGAGGGTGGCCGGCTCCCGAATAGGCGAAGCTCTCTTTTGTATGGGTTCCTCGTCAGCGCGTCCCGAACCCACCTCGCCAATCGAGGCCGCTAGAAGCGCGTGCTTCAGTAGGAAACGATGCGCCTCACGGACGTTGTGGTTCTTCGACACAACTTGTCTCAGCATCTCGCACGGCGGCATCGTATAATTCCCCTGTTGAGCGGGTGTAGCGATGCAACAAGGGTAGCAGGGCACACATTGTTTCTCTCTTCAAACGCTACACGGCGTGCAACGAACCCTTTCTGTCCAATGTTTGGGGAGGGAAGCAAGAAATTGCCCCTGCTCACCAAAGCAGAAACGAAGTGTCCCGAGCCCGTGCCTGTGCTACATCGGCGAATCATGCCGAATCACTTAGCCAGGAAATGCGAAAAAATCTCGGGCGTTTTTAATGAACAAACCGTCTCTCTCCTAAGGCGAAAGCCGTCGGTGGTGTCATGCCTGCTCTCGTCTGTTCTTTCAGGCGAAAATAATCCCGTAAAGAAATGGGCCGACGAGATGAGAACACACATTTTACACGTGTTCTTCAGCCAGTACAAGACAATTCATCCATGACGTCTCAAACACGTTGCTTTACGTCAGGCGTCGGCGATTAATTCCGCGGCCGCTGAAATCGCTGCACGTACGGTAGAACCACACCCCAGCAGAACAGCAAGAGTGTACATGAGACAGTGTTTGTTTTATAACTGAAATTTATCGATTTATTTCCTCTTGACAGATAACCCTCGGCTGCTTAACGCTGTGCACGAATGCCCAATAACACCGAATAAAAGAAGCGCGATTGCGTTATTTCACAGCATACGAGGGCATTAGAACTTGGTTCACGCTAAATAAGCAAGCGCATGCGCCGAAGCAAAGGTGGCTGCTGCATAGTGACTGCATGAGCTGTAGGTGCCAACAAGCCCAGTGACTCCTATGGAAAGAATACGATTCCCTACTTATACGCATACTCTAGGAGTATAATATACTTGAAACCATTTCCGAGGATTTAAAAAAAAAATGTGTTCGCTCCCTAATTGTGCTTCCCTTTGATGTCTGAACATTTCAGTATGTTTTCTAGCTTTTTTCTCATGAAAGGCACCGTGTCACATTCTTGTTCCTTGTTTGCTTTGCAGCTGCGCTGAGGTAAAGGAAAATGACACACCACCCCTCCCTGTCCCCGTAATCTGCACTAAGTCTCAGTGTACGACCCGGCACACGGATTTGAAAATATGTCATCCAGGATCATACATTCTTGGAATGGCACCACTCGTTAACGCAATTCCGCAATTATTTACCGACGTGGTTATGTTCCTACGCAGAAAAGCATTTGGAAGCGTTGTCACGTGTCGATCATTTTGTTCGAGTTATAACACGTCGTTCCTCAGAAGCGGCTGTCTACGACCAGCTTTTCAAAGTTATGAATCTGCCTGGGACCAAGCTGGGATACGAGACGTTCTCACAAATCATGGTGGGTACAGGCTGAGGAACCTTCGAATAGCCTCACGCATGTCGGTGTCTGTTCATTGAAAGATGAGGCTTCTATTTCGAGCCGTACATGTTCAGGGCCAATGAAAACACCTTACCAAGTATGCAATCCGTGCAATCACCGCAAAGCTCTTGCGTTAGGGCTCCCTTTTTGTGACGAGGGCATGTGTGAGATGCGATAGGCTCAAAAAGTAAATAACGGGAATTTCCCTTCCGCTTCTGCAAATTGATTCTCTCTACACCATTTCAAAAGTTTCAAAATGTGATGGAAGGCAATGCAAAACTGTAATCGGCCAGTTGCCATTTTAAGTTCGGTCAATTAAATGCAGTAGTTGCCCCTCCGTGTAGATACTGAGGAATGATTTTGCTCTTTTAGGTTGGTAGTCGGTTGGCTGGCATGCCACTAACAGTCGCGGCAATAGGAAATGCAAACTAGCGCCTTTTAGTGGACTAATATTTCTTCATAGCGCAGTCTAATCAGTCACGTGCCACTGCGGAAACGCGCCACGTACAGGGCACGAACGAAACATGCCCTGCAGTTGCTGAAAGTACGGCTATTTACTATCAATAATAGTTACTGGTAAGAGGCGTCGTTCGGTTTCTCCGGCGTGCAGCATGCCATCCCCCGTAGGCACACCCGCCGCAATTTTGATCAGCCGCTCTCGCTGCGGCCTGTTGAATTCTAGGCGCTCATTTTACGCGGAAGATAGTCTGTCTCGTGAAATAAAGTAAGTAGCGTCCCATTTAACTACTGTAAACTTCAGTGCCTACAACGCAAGATGAACCACTGTAGGAAATTGCGCATAACCGTGTTTCCTTTTTTCAGCTTAGTACAGCGATATCATTGGTGCGCATGTCCCACAAGCTTTTTCTTGTACACCCGCCATCGAAATTTTACGGGAGGCGACTGTGTCGAAAGGAAAAATATATTTCCATCCAAAACCGTATTGCTTGAGATTTAATGGTGCACTGTGTAATTCGTACAATGACAATTAGACTGCAATATCTATTTAAAGATCCACTAAAGATGGCAATAACATTAAATTTTTTCCCTAAATATTGCCGTTCGTTTACATTTGAGAGCAAGAGTACATTCCGGCCTTTGCACTTTGTTCTGAACGTATTGTTAAACAAACCATTAATTCACATTTTCACCTTCGCACATCGCTTGCTCGTTCCCAGTAGCCAAGGACTGATGGTCAGAGAAAGGGACAAAAACTGCGGAGGGCACTTAAGGCTGCACTTGTGTGATTTATGTGCGAAAGCATTGTTTTTTTATTTTTTATTTCTCTCTTCCTTCCTAATGACACACCTATTTCTCTCCCTTTCTAACGACACACCTAGGCAACGCATATACTATAGGCTCACTTTTGTTCGCCAAGTATCCGCGCGGTTTTGTGGCCTATGGGTTGCGTACTCGCCTCACAATCCGCGAATCTTGGCTTGAATTCCCCGCATTTTCGGAAGAAATTTATTTTTCTTTGCTACCACGGTGACGTCATCTGGGATTTTTGGGACCTCTGCTGCTCGTCAGCGCCGACAACGCCGGGTTTCCTTGCCGATGAGCCATAAAACATTTTTGAAGCCAATGGGAAATCAATGGGATGTAACGAGAATTTGAAATTCCCGCGGTGATTACCAGCGCCACGCGGCACGTGGTGTCAGCCGTGGAAACTATACATAATCGTTTGTCCATTTTTCCCGGGCTTGATAATTAACCGCTCCGCATCTTCGTCAAGCAACCTTCGGAGCCGTATATATTTCGCAGACTAGCTGCGCGAGTTGCGCATCGAGTGCTTGAGCCTCATTCCGCTAGAAGATGCCGTTCGCTGAGCCGATTGGAGCGTATGTATTTCTCTGGTATTTCGACTGCCTGTATTTGACGGCTTGTCGCCCCTAAGCCGCCGGGTAACAGATTTCAGTAGAGGGGATTAAGCGCTGCTACGTGTACGTTTTCTTTTCTTGCCCCTAAATTAATATTTGCATTTCTCTTTTCAAAGGGAAAGCTTACCCATATGTGCTCTCAGTTAACTGCCCTTTTGTGTCGAGCTTACTACGCACTTCAGCCAATTGAAATCTTTGCATTCTGTGAGCGGTGTAGCTGAGTGATTGGTTACCAGTAATCGAAACTCTATTAAATAACGGCAAGAGAAAGAGGCTTCGCTTTCTGTCCCCTCCGCCGCGTCTACGGAGCGAGTAGCTTCATGCGCAAAAAAAAAAAAAAGCTGACCCAGGCAAAGTACCACTTTGCCTTTACCGTGGCATGTGTTATATACAGGACCACTCTGGTTTGTCATCTTTCTCATTGTCTCCCTATCATTCTTCGAAGCGGTACGCAGCCTGCAGAGCAATGAGTCAGCCGTTGTCGCGCCACATCGCAGGGATGTATTGCGCACTACGTCGGCACGCAGGAACGGCAAGAGCGAGTTGCGCAGAACCAACAGGGAGACCCGAAATACGGCCGCGCGCAACAGCGTGGCACTGCGCCTCTTTCGAGCCCGCCACGAAATTCGCTTGCTGAACCGAACAGTGTACCGTCGCTACTTACTTGAGTCCCGTCTTCTTTTGGCTTTTGCTTGCTGCAACGTTATTTATGTATATTTTTAAGGGAGGAAAAAGGGAACGGATAAGAAGGCAGGCGAAAGCCATTCGGGCGGATTAGGTGGGCGCCGCCGTATACACATATATGAAGCATATAATCGCCTCCGGACGACATCAAGGCGTCTGTTTGTCGTGGTCCTGTTGACTCAACATGCGCCGCCGCCGACCTGGCGAAGCTCGGCTTTCAAAAAGGGGGGGACGCACCGCTTTTGTAGAGCGCGAGGCCAGGCAGCAACAAAACGCAAGCAAGAGAAGCGGCAGGCAGGCGCGCGCAGCGTGGAGGACGGCCATTGCCACCGCGCGTCGTCGTCGTCCGTCGCCCATTGTCGCCGGGCCTGCGTCATCGCCTGAGTGGGCTTAAGTATAATAAATCGTCTCCTCAGAGGACGGCCGCGTCGCTCGGAGCCGCGGGCTGCACGTTGCATCACCGGCTGATTTATGCGCCGCACGTCAAAAATTGGCATCGCCCGATCAGTCGGAACCGTGCTGCTCATAAATCTGGGCCAGCTATTCAGTCAGCACGGCCTCGTAAGTCTCCTGAGCGCGGCTAACAATGACAAAAAGATGTTCGTTAGCACCGCCTTCCTTGGGCACTTTTTTTTTATTTAGTGCGTGCAGCCATTGAATAGTCGAGGTTCTTAGCTTTTCTTTTTTTGCATTCGCCTTTTCTTTTTACGATGGTCCATTCGAAACAGTTTTCTTGTTTATTAGCAAGAAAGACGTTTCATGTTGCGAGATTGATGGGACCGCGTTTCTCCACCGTCCAAAAGGAGCTCCTGCGACTTTGCTGCCAAGCGTGTCTTTGCCTATAATTACGAGCACATTTTTTTTTTTTTCATAATAGTCTTGCTGCCGACGCGGCAACTCGCTGCGTCATTTTGTTCTTTCAGACACTGGCCACGAAGTTCCTAAAAGACGCTGCGATGAATTTCGACTGCAGCTGCATAGAAGAAATTCTCTGAGACACTTCTAGGCCATTCGAGTGGGTTGTATAGCTTTCACTTGTTTCAAAACAGGAGTATAGAGAAAACTCCTGACTATAGACGAGATCGCGTAGCCTACTAGCGTTACACAAAAATCGATTTCATGCCGTTTTTATCATTGTTGCCGAAACCAGAGGATAATAGCAAATCCCTCCCCACTGTCCGCGGATACGCGGCTTCTCGCTCTATATTCTCGTTGCTTGTTTTTGGATTCTCAAATAAAATTTCAACTTCAACCTCCGTTACATTAAATACTCGACTATGTTATCAGAATAAGCTCGCCCATCACGGCATTTATAGCAACGCCACAGCATACCTCTGTATATCTGTATATCTCTGCGCTTTAAGCGCAGAGATATACAAAAGGTCTAACGTTAGACCGTTGCATGAATCTAGTGGCGCGTGAAATGCTGTGCACATTGTCTAAGGAACCTGAAATCGAGCTTCTGGAAGGTATTCAGTTGTGTAAAATCGATGTGGTCTTTCAATGCTCATCCAGAGAGCGTAAACCAATAAAATCATATTGTATTCCACAGCACTATATGGCGTTCAATCTGCATCCTCGCAATGCTGCACGCCAAGTGCCTCTTTGTGACGTGCGTCCGTCTGCGATTAGCATGAATGGTCGCGCTTCTGGAGAGTCTGCCCAGCAAGCATTCGTGGACTCTTCCGTGCGAAAGACCATCGGTGGAGCATTTTAAATCAGACGTACCGCAGGCCCTTTTGATTAAACTCCACATTTCCAAGCTTCCTCCCTTGCGAACGGTGTCCAAGTCATTTCAACCTGCTTTGTCTGCATCTGCGAATGTCTGCGTTCCTGCACCGCAGGTCCGTCTTTCATGGCGAGGACGCCCGGTTGAGTTTCGAGGTTGTGGTGTTTTGATGCGGGCACCTTGCAGCCACCAGCGGCCCCTTTGAAGCACTGTCAGTCACAGGCGTTCCTGCGAGACCGGGTCGTCGGCGAGCCGTCCCTCCCCACCGGCGGCGGGCAGGGGCGCGGCTGCGCCCTCCCTGGCCGGTCATAAATCGAGCACCGCGAAAGACGATAATCTTAACGCGCTCGGCGTGCGTCGCTGTCCGTTCAACCCTGCAAACAACGCAGCTTCGGTCATCGCATTGAGTAACACTAAGCCAACACGGGGCAACACACACGCACAGTCGCCCCATCATATTTTATCAGCCTCCCTTTCTCCCCCTGCCGCATTCTTTTTTTCTTCCTTTCTTTTTTATAATGACGACGCGAACGACGACGACCCGAATCGGCAATTACAATGGAACGAGCATCGCGTTACGCAGGGCCTCGAGTGACTAATGGCGAATATTCCGGAATAACCACCCCACCCCCAGACGCCGATGTCCATTCGTCAGGCGGCCCGCTCGTAACCATACATCAAGTGTCGCCCGCTCCTTTCTCTCTGCGTCCACCTTTCGCTGCTCGCTTGCTGGTTTTTACTTCATCGCGCCCGGCGGGGAGGGGGCAGGAAAGCGCATACCAGAACGACGAACCCTAGTGTTCCGCTGGCAAACGGACAGATGGCGGTGATGGCGACGCGGAGGCGTTCGTCACGTTTACTGTCGTCTGGCAACCTCTCGCCCACAGCAGGGCAGACAGGCGAGCGGCCATGTTGGAAACGGGAGCCCTCCCCCACCATCATTTTGGAATGGCGTTCTTTTATGGTAGGGTTTGAGTGATGGATTCGACTTGACAAGCGCACACCCCTCCGCTGGCCGGGCGAGAACAATGCAAGAGAAAAAAGAGACCAACAGAAAACGATCCACGAGCGCGGCTTACAAAAACGGAACTGTCATGGCGGAGGAATCATTTATTACCTTTCTTTCTTTGTCGCTTCATTCCTCGGGCTTCTCGTCTCCCCTTTTCACGCAGATATGTAAATATATAAAGCGAACGTATAAAGCGGTGCGGATGTATACATAAATATACCTTCTCCCCCGCCGTCGTAAATCCTTCTTAACTGCCGCAGGAGTTGGTGCGTCCCGCCGCCGGCAGGCAGTGTCGTTTCGGCATGTGTCGCCTCGCATGTGCGCATGTGCGTGCCGCGGCGCTGGATTATGCGGGCGGCGGCGCTGACGGAAGAGGCGCCCTTCTCCGCGACCTTTGCTGGTCGCTGTTGCGCAGAGCGCCGCTTGCGTTCTGCTCTTCGCCTTTTGTTTGCGGCGCTCCCGAATGAGGCCGGCAAACAGCGTCAACTCAGCTAAGGCGAAACTCTGCAGCCCAGTGCAGCCGGCGTTGCAGCTCGCACTTTCATTGACCACTGCCAAAGGCTTGATGGCGCCCCTCCTTACAAGCATTAATCAACCTATAGGCACAACTGCACCGTATAATCATGGACATGTTGCTCATGAAGCATTGTTAATCTAGAAAAGGCCTAACGCAAACAAGTTAGCGACGAGCTGCTAGTTACCCACTTTGATAAGCAGTGGTTAGGCTCGATCATGTGCGATTCTGACTCGTCGCCAGGCAACAATATTCCTTCTCTTCACGTCTCATGCGCTCCATGCAGGCAACCCATGTCGGAATGCGCTGGGAAAGGATGGAGCGCCCGGTGCCGACCGCCGTAGGGAGCGTCCGCTGGCACTCAAATGAGCGACCCCCCATAGACGGCGCGACTCTTGTCGTGAGGCGACCGCGGGCCTTCCCTGGGCGTCTGGTGGTGCCGGAGGCGCGACATGCAAGACAATGGCGGCCTGTCCCAGGGACGGGCCTTTCGCGGAGGCCTTTGTCGTCGGCCAGCGAGAAGCCATCGGCGCTTTTGTCCGCTCGCTGAATCGACGGCAAAATGGCGTTGACCGGCCCGTGATGAATGAGTGGCGGACGTGTCCGCGCTGGCCGGCTGCGCACTGGAGCGATTAGTTTTAGCTTTCCGCCGAAGCGGCCGGATAGGCGACCCCCCCATCCATCCAGGGCTCTCCGCGTGGGCCACTGCAATCCATGCGGCGCGCCACCCTTACCTGGCTCTGCAAAAGCAGGAAGTGGTCAATGAGTTCTGTCTGTGTGTAACTCAAGACGCCGTTTCCATTAGAGCTGCGCACTGGGGCGCATCCATCATACGCGGAACTCGGGAGCCTTTTTAATTGCGCACGGAAACTGCCTGCGCACTTTAAGCCCACGCGGAGGAGAGGTGATCTGCCAGGGCCGCCGCCAGCCCTGTCGACGCGGGCCCCCGTGTGGTCCCGCGGGCCACCGGCGGCCAGCGCTCCCGTGCGGCGGCGCGCGCCGCTGCCGGAAGCAAGGCTTCTGCTGTCTTCTCGGTGTACTTAACGAAACGTCCAGGTGACGCCCGAGAAAAGTTCCCGTCTTTAGAGGGAACAAGAGAAAACGGAAAATTATTCCACCGCAGAAGTCATGGGCATGAGCGGCGCAAAATGAGCTTGCTCCTGGATGCAAGGAAAACAGAACAAAGTGCCTTACACAGCAGAATGCACTTTTGTATGGTTTAAAGCTTTCGTTTCATTTCTGATTAGGACTGCACTCGCGAACGACGCACTGAGGGGACTAACAGGGACGGAATTCAAGCTGGGTCCACGCATACTCATCACTATTGCGAGCAAACTGTCGCTTTATTTGAGGGGCAGATTTTCATCCCCCCCCCCCTTTTTTTTTTCGACGCAGAAGGTTAAATAAATGCATTGGGCAAGGGGGACTTCCTCTCACCACAACAGTTGCCCGCAAGTCTGCCCCTGCTTTAGTTCCTCCCAACGACCGAGGTTGCCTGTGCTTTTAAATGCCTCGCCTTATTGCGGGACTACCGCACTATCCCAACTAAGGTGCCTTGCACTTGCAATGTATTTTTTCCGAGCGCAGCTTCTCCACGCAGTTCTACCCCCGGCAACGGTCGCGAAGGCAAGTGGTACATATGAATTTAGCTTAGTTATGTACCATTCAACTGCAGGCCTCAAACACTGCATAGCGGCGCTTCTCCGCGCACTACATCGTCGACTGGGTCATGTAGTCAAGAGTTCGACGGAAATCCGTCTGGTCAGGCATGGTGATGCAATGAAGTGAAGTAGCAGTCACTGACCATAGTCGAAAAAAGAAAGACGTTTCGAAACCCGTACGGGTTTCTTGTTCACAGTGAGCAGGACAAGAGCGGTGGCGAATTTATATCCGGAGAATGTGACGTAAAGATCGGGCGTAGATGCCTGGCATGGGGCCAGCGTTCTTGTTTAATGTTGCTTGTGTTGTTTGGATGAATAGCGATTCCAGCAGAAGGCGCGTCGTCAGGTTTCTTTCCTTAGATAAGATGGAGGCATTGCCCCAGTCAATCTGGTGGCCAGTGTCGTGTGCATGCCCGCCAGCGCATTTGTGGCATGCTTTTTGTTTTTCACATCACGTTGGTGGTCCTTTATGCGTCTTGAGAACTTCCCTGTCTCACCGATGTAGGCATGATTGCAGTTCAGGCATGGTATTTTGTAGACGACTCCTGGAAGCTGCTCATTTGGTAGTCGGTCTTTCACATTCATTAGCTGATTCCGCAGCTTGCTGACAGGCATGTGGGCCACGCGTAAGTCGTATTTTGAGAACACACGAGACAACGCTTCGCTGATACCAGGCATGTATGGAATGCCTGCTCGTGTTCGATACGTCCTACAATCAGTGGTAGCTGGATGTGCAGCTCGTTCTTGTAGCTTTGATATGAAGCGGCTCGGATAACCGTTGGCTGACAGTTCTTCGTGCACTCTTTTTAACTCCTTTTCTTGATATTCTTGGCTTTTGCAGACACGTGTCGCACGTTTGGTCAGTGATGTGACGACGGAGGCTTTGTGCGCAACTGGGTGATTTGAATGAAAATCTAAGTACTGGGCTGTGTGCGCAGGCTTTCTGTACACAGAGAACGAAAGGCGATTGTCCCTCCGCTCGACCAGGACATCCAAGAAGGGAAGGCGATTTTCTTGCTCAAACTCGGCCGTGAACTTCAAGCTTGGTTCGACACTGTTTAGTTCATGTAGAAACCGCGACGCGTCCTCTTTCCTTAATATGCAAAAACAGTCGTCGACATACCGGTAGAAGACCTTGGGTGCTGGAGTGAAAGCATTCAATACCTTGTCCTCTAGTGCTTCCATGACGAGGTTTGCTGTGGTGACCGATATGGAAGCGCCCATCGCAGTGCCTTGGGTCTGTCTGTAGAACTTTGAATTAAAGGAAAAATACGTATTGCTTAGGCAGAGCCGTAGCAGTGTGCTCAGCAACTGGGTCAGCGCGACTCGTCGGCGCATCCGCTGCCCCTCGCGGTGCACCCGGGAGAGCAGTGCCAGCCGTCCTCGGTGGTTTCTCGGACAGCTGTATGGGCGCCCACATGGCGGCTGACGCGGGCGGCGCAGGTGAGGGCCCCTGTATTCTCCCTCGCGGCATAAATCAGGCGCGATCGGGTTGGCGCTCGCCGGGAGGAGAGCTTCCCAGCGCCCGTGGCCTCCGCCGCGAATAAAGCGCGCGCCTAACCTGCGCCACATTACCCGTGCTTACGTGTCCGAGCGGTGCCATTTTTCTCGCAAAGCGTTCGCTTTTTCCGCTGCCTTTTTCGCTTCTTTTCTTATCGCGTTATTTATACTGCTCCCGGCAGGTTTCCCCCCCTTCGTCTTCTTCCGTTATTTCCCCTCGGCGGAGCAGAGCAGCGCGCCAGTCACCTCTTTGATTTACTGCGATGGCCTCATCAAGCATTAGGCTCCCCCTGCACGGCAATCCGCGAGATCGTCATCACCATAAAACCAACGACCTTGCGCACTGCAGCCGCTCGACCAATAGCAGCGCCGTGCGCATTACGGCGACGTCCAATCAGCCGTGACTCACGCGCGCCACCATGCGGCGTGTGCTGGAGTTATGTGACGCACCGCTGGGCTCATGCGCTGCCGCTGTAATCAACACCTCCGGAGAGCCAAAATGGCTGCCTTCCGTCATCCGACGCGTTAAGCAAGCTGGCCGGGACGACCGGGGAGGGGGCGACCGGGGAGAGGGGGCGAGAAAAAACAGTGAAGCAAGTTCACAAATTTGTGATGGAATGGCCGACGAGTCTAGAGCCCCGAATTTATGGCCGAACTGGCACACGTCATAGCGCGGGGATCCTTTATGGCCCCGGGAGCACTCTTTTGCACGGGGCGTTTTCGCATGCGAGAAAATGTTCGGCCGGGGCGACTCTCGGAGCGCGGGAACGGCTCATCAGGCGGGGAAAACACGCGTCCGCCGGTTCACGCTTCCGGCCTCACGGTGGCTACGCGCGGCTTTATAGTGTTTCCATGGCCGCGGCTGTTTTCACGGCGTCTTCTCTTTGTCGAGCTCAGCAGTAGTTGGGACACGCAAACGCTGCGATTTGTTTGCTCCGCTTGTGCGCTGAACGGGACGGAGGACCCTTCCGGAGTCTGCGTTTTACAGGTTAAGCAGCGCAGTGCCTCACTGCCGCTTAAGAAAAGAGGGGAAAAAGGATTCAAGCGAAGGCTGGGGGACGCAGTATTGCCGTGTGCTTGGGTGATGGAATCACTCGCGGTCTCATTACTTAGGCAATAAGTGGCAAGATGCAGTCGTCGTCGTATCAAAAAGAGTCCGCCCTTCGGTGTCCTTATGTGTGCACAATCCTTGAGTGCCGCGCAGATAGACGGTAAACACACATGCGCAGTCCGTGTTGCTTCCCCTCGACAACAGCGGAGGGTTCAGTGCAGCCTTGCGCGCTGTCGGGATGCCAATCCCCGCAGTTGGCCCCCGCGCAACCGCAAACAGCAAGCGCAGACAAGCAGAATGCGCCGGGACAGCGCTCTTTTGCTCTTGTGCAGCGCTTTCCCGCTGCCGGGACGTCACGCTGTCCGTCAGGCGCCCTCGCCCGCCGCCCCGCTGGCCGGTCAGAGACTTCCGCCCTCCTCGCATACCGAGCCCGAGTCCTAACACAAGGCCAATCAGGTGGCTGGCAGCGCGGCTCTCCCAAGGGGAGCCACTTTCCAAATCAGCCCGGGCGTCCGGGCAGGCCCGGCGCCCGTGACAAGGAAACAAGCCAGAAGAAAGCCAGCCTGGTCACCGGAGTCCGGGTGAGGCGCCAGTCCATCAGCTGCCAGCAGCTTAGCGGACCGGCCACGCGCCGACGCCTCCGCCGACCGCGGCCCCCGGGACGGCGCTGTTTTTGACAGCCGGGAAGAAAGGCAAAGACACACGCGGCCGGCTAAATCTGAATGCTCGCCAGGGCCCTGGGCTGGCCTCCGCTCAGCCCCGTCTCGTTCTCGTCTGCTTAACGCCTCCCGAAGGTGGACGACAGGTGTCCGCAGTAGTATCTAAGGCAAACACGCGCAGAATAGATAAATAAAAACAGGCATGTGCGTAGAACCTTAAGGCTCAATATAATTTATTTCTTCCTTCACTGATAACCTGCGACAGAGCTCGTGCTTAAGCAGACGATCCCGCTTTTAACATCAGTTATGATTTTTCTCACCCGTTCACGCGCATAGCCAACTAAAATTTCCTCTGCTTCTTGGGACATTATCCAACATCCAGGATCTCTTCTCCGCGGGACGGCACCTGCTACATCGCCTTGATTTCACTACTTGTTAGTTTCGGGCCGGTTCCGTTTCACCTTTACATGAAATGTGCTGCATGCCGCGAAGATGGATAGAGCCAAATATTCTCTCGGCCAAATAAACAAGCCAAATAAACATTCTTTTCTCTTCAGTGCCACACCTAATGCACGATTTGTGTCGGGCGCCGTCTGTGCGTGCGTGCGTGAGATGAACTGAGAGAGACGATTTTGTCTGTGTGCGGTGTGCCTGTCTGTCCGTTGAGCGCGCACTACGCCAGTGCGCAAGCGCGGCGGGAAGAGAGCGTTGCCCACGGGTCGTCCCCGAAGGCAGGGCAGCATATGCGCCTCGCAGCAAAGTTTGGCCCCTGTGCGCGAAGAGAGCGCCTCGATGGCGCCGTACACGCGTCGTCCAGGTAGTTCCCGTGACAGCAGCTGCTTGAACCACGGCCATTTATCTCCGCCAGCCGGGTGGACCAACGTGCGACCCACTAACATTGAGCGGCCGGGCGCCGTGCTGTTACGACCTGGTTGATATCCGCCAGCATGCAGCCGCTGCTGGAGCCCCAGCGTTGTTTTTCGGGCTCGGCTTCCATGCATGAAAGGTTGGGGGGGGGGGGGGGGGACGGCACGACGACCGAGCACGGCCGCCCGCCACCGAGCGCACTTTTGCTAATTGGAGCCGCGTCGGATATTAATCAACGCGCGACGAGGCTAATTACCGTTCTGGCCCGGCACGTATACCGGGAACGCACCACGCCGGGCTCGCCACTTCCATCAGTCCGGCGACAATGTTTCACTCGGGACGCCGGCATATTTTCTATTCCTACGCGCAGCCTGCCTCTGTCCCATCTGGGCGGCCGCCGGGCGCTCATCGCCGCTGCTCGCTGGACGACGCGCCAAGGTCTCGGCGCCGCTTGCGTCGTCTCCGCATCTCCGAGCCACAGTGTGCCTGGCTCTGCCGTCGCACGCCAGTGAGAAGACAAAGCGGGCGGAAGAAAGAGCGCGCGCTTCCGCATTCTGGCAGAGTGATGGAGCCGTTTCTGCGCTTCGGCAAAACATTCCGCAGAATCGAGACCGTTGGCATGTCATTTCGCGCTCATTTGGTTTCAATGCAAATCGCGTTGTAACGTTCTTCACTAACTTTTGTCAATTTTTACTTGCACACGGGGCTACATAAGCCTCAAGTGCTGGGGTTGAAGTGCTGCTCAAATGCTGAAATTGAATCACTCCCCAATCCTATTCGCAGCTTTGGCAGGCCTGATCTCTGATCTTGTAGACAACGCCAGAAAAAGTTGAATCCTCATCATCGTCTTTGTCATCATAGATATCTGTCTAACAAAGAGCCACACAAGCTTTGTTTCTTGCACCAAACAACTGAGATGCGATGATAACGATCATCTGAGCCGGTGTTGACGCCGTCGGCATCGCGGCAAGGATCTGTGGTGACTTGAGGTGAGCCCGCAGCGTATACGAAAGAAGCCTACAGCCTTTCAGACCCAAGAAAACAGAGCTTTTTTTTTACAGTAAACAAATTGTGTAATTAGTACCGCAAATCATTTTAGATGCGAAGTGATTCAATTAACACAAAGTAGAATAAAAGACAACCACATGCCATCGGTGGCATACGAACCCACGACCTCCGCCTGTCGCTTGCGGTACTCTACTGAGCTATCGAGGTTAAACTTCAATTATACAACGCACTATTTGCCCCGCACATAAGCTATTGCAGTTTAGTGTTGGCAAGCACCAGAAGAGCAAATATTGATAAAATAAGAGTTCTTCAAAAAGGGTACATTCGCTGCATAGGCAATATTGATCGTCAGTGTACGACAAGACATCTCTTCGCAGAATACAATATTTAGCTTTTACGATCACTATGAACATCGCTTGTTGCATGTTTTCGATTTTCCTCAGCATGACAGTCAAAGTTTCCTTCGTTCCGTGGCAGTGCTGCAAACAAAAGCTACTCCTTCTTTTATTCGCATTTGTGAACTCTGGTTCGTCCGATACTTTCGCACTCAGTACAAACTGCAACCATTGAAACACAATACTGTATGCCGGTCTTACTAAATAAACTCAAACAGCTAGTCTTTAAATCTCCAAAACAGTTACGATTACACTTTTCGGAATTGTCAAATGAAAAGTATCGATTGTCACGATAAATCTTCTAGCGGGTCTCTATTTCTTGGTGCCTTTTTATGCATAGTGTTGTAATTATTTTTTTTTTACCCTACTCCGCAACCAATACCCGCTGTTGCCTCGTAAACGGCTCCAGGGCCCCAGTCAAGTTGCTGGCTGCACCTTTTATGCGTGGAGACCGTCCAGTTCTCGGGCAAATAAAGAACTGAACTGACTTTTGCGTGTGGCTTAACCTTGAGAGCGTTCACCAGCGCCACTCCCAACCGTAGCGGCGGACGTGGAGAGTCCTGTCATACTGCAAGTGCAGAATGCGACCGAGCGGGAAAGGTGGCAGCTGTGCGAGAACCTATGATTCTCCTGGTGAATATTCCCTCCAGCTGCGCCTTTGCCATGCAGCCTTTCGGTAACGTGTATAGACATTTATTTTTTTTGTGTGTGTGTTCCCCTTGCGTTGCTGCGAAATTGTTTAAAATAAATGATTCTCAGGTGCCATTTCCAGCACCGCTAGTCACCGTGGCTGTGCACTTAGATGACCAACAGTCCGCTGCTAACCTGCAAGAGTGGGGAGTAACCGACATATTACTATCAACTGAGGAGCGTGCTATCTTTCAGTTCTATTTTTTTTCATGCTGTGCTATGTTTTAAAAATGTTGGGTAAATATTTTTGTCGGTATTTATAGAGCTCTCTCGATCCACTCACACCACACGAGGTTCAGAGCCAGGGCTGGCAACGGCGTTTTCATTTTCACTCTCTTACAAAGATGGCTTCCGCACATCCGCCGACGCCGTGATTCATTTTGTATTTTCGCACTGAAATGTTCGATAAAGTTTGAATACAAACCAAACGCAAGACTATTAGATATTCTTATGCGGCAATTCCGGGCATAGACATCGTTTCGTTTTTCAATAATTGATTTCTAATAAAGCAGGATTTATAAAGTGGTAGTATAAAACAGCTTTGTGTCAAGCAGTCAGCAGCAGAGTTCAGCTCTCACGTCTTCGTACTGTGGCATTGTCTCCGATCTCGTAAGAACTTCAGCATTAGTGAGATCTAAAACATAAACCAATATTTCAGATATACAGAAATAAACGTGGTAGACAACCCAGCCACTTTTTATCATCGTTGCAATTGATGAATTAAGTTTCGCCGATTTGTTTTTGGCTGAATTCTCGTAGCAAGCATAGCTTTCCCTTGGTTTTTGTTGCTTTTTTTCCCCTAGTCGCTATTGTCGTTTAATAGTACCAGAATTCAATCCCTGGTGCTAAATCTATAGAAAAGCGCTGTCCGTGGAGGCTTATATAGAATAAGACTGACCCCACATAGCCTATGGAACTCAGGTTAATCTTCTCATGTCAAAAGAAATATCACTGCACGTTGAACTCGCCATATACTGAACAAAACGTTCAATATCGTACACCTCAAGTTTACGATAGTCAGCAGGGAGCGCATTCACGAGAACCTCAAACGGAGGGTGCACAATATATTTGCACAATGCAGTTCCAGAGCATTTTTCGTCTGAAAAGTGGGAACCAGTAGAAAAATTCTCGCTAAGCGGGCGGAGGGAGGACGCAACTCCCCCCCCCCCCCCCCCCCTCACCTTCTACTTAAATCCGCCGTTTCTCTACACAGAACAAGCTAGTCACACAAAACTGAGTTAAACTTATGGGCCAAGATTCCCCTGAGCTGGGTTTCTCGAACTACACGAGCTTCTTTGGCGGGTAATTCTGATCATTGGAGAGATGAAGCGTTTTATTTACAAAGCGAGGCAGAGAGGTCAGTCTTAGTTATGGTTCCCAGTACTGAACACTTAAAAAAAATTCTTAGCTTCACTAAACGCGCTTTCTTTTTAAATCCGAGAGTCTGATCTAGGGACATACTCCCACACCATCCGGTGGCCGGTCTCAGCGCATTAAGGGGTAGGGAGGCAAAGCCTGTCACGTTGACTGAATTGCGTCCAGCGCAGTCTTTCTTGCTGTGTTTTGACCAAGCAGGGTAAAGGCTGTGTAAGCGGCTGTGACATAAATTATCCTTGCTGTCCTCACGACTTCGTATACCTTGTATACGTCGTGGTCTGACGTAACACAGCTTGCCTTCTTTCCTTTTAAAAAAGCAGCATCTGCAACCAGAGATGCGCGCACGTCCCCCCGGTGCGCGTTCGGGCTGGTCACCGCCACGGATGACAACGCCAGCACTTACTGCTGCAGTGCCGCGGCAGCGTCTCTTCACTTAAACGGCACTTCTACGAACCACCTCTACTACTCTTACGTAAACGGGCTGCGCAACGCTCATGTACGTGGTAAATAAAAAAGAAATGAAACAGACGCGATGCGTTACGAAACCTCGCGCCTGATATATGAAGTGCGGCAGCGCGGGGTACCAGAGTAATTATCACCGCTTTCGGCTCCACAAAGATCGAGACAATGCCAGTCTGCTCATTTTCACTTCCCTTTGCGCTAAGCGTCACTCACAATGCAGCCGTATCGGCGCAACATCACAGGGGAGCCGTCGCGGGGCCCTTTAACTAAGGGGTATTCAATAGTCGGTTACAACTCAAGAAAGGCCCTCCAGCCGACTGATTGTGATGACGTCTTGGTTAATCTCCTTATACCCTCTAGCGTGATATTGAAGGGTGCGGAAGGTGAAAGGGGCTTAACAGCGGCTTAATCGGATTAACCACGGCGTCATGAAAATCCGTCAATGCCATTGGCTGGAGGACCTCCTTGGAGAAACATCTGCCACTTCGTTCTTGAGTTGTATCCAACTATAGACAACAAGTGTAAGTTTTAAGGCATCTAAAGGTGGCGAATAAGGTGCGCTTGGAATGAAGCGAGAGGAATAAATAGTGATTGAAATACATATAAAAGCGCTACGTAAAACACGATCCTGTTCTAAGGGAAGGCATAGTATCGGTCTGAGCAAGAAGCAGGAAATACAGACGTAAATTGAGGTAACAAGTTAGTTCCTGAATTTTTTCGCCTTCTCGTCATTTCAGTATACATGCCGCCCAGTTTTAGGTACTGTAAGCCAGCCGCCCGGTATGGCTGGGGATACAAGTTTTGTATCAAAAAATGGCAATATTATGCTTTTTGCCCTCCAGCCCATTTGTTAGTCGCATCATGTCAAAGGATTTTTGCTTTCAGTTGCAATTTCTTTTTACGCAGGAAAGCGACCATGGGCCTAGAAAAGTCTCTCGCAGCGCGCTGACGAGCATCTGCCCAAAAGTCATACCTTCGACCAAAACGCGAGATATATATGGTAGCCGAACTCTTCATATGAAGCATTTCTTGCTTCATTGCGCGGCCTTGACGTCACCGCGGTCCAGAGTGCTCGCGGTGCGCAGAACAACAAAACAGCCGCCAGATGGCGTTGAAGCGCTTTTATGGCCGCACGGTGAACCCGCGAGAAAGCGGAGTCAAGCCCCTCCGCAACCCGGGTGTCCAATTTCAGATGCTGCGCTGTGGCTCAGTGGTCTAAGGTCCGAAATCGGGCTCGTTTGTACAGTTTCGGCGTATTAAAAGCAACTTCTTCTTCTTCTTCTTCTTCTTCTTCTTCTTCTTCTTCTTCTTCTTCTTCTTCTTCTTCTTCTTCTTCTTCTTCTTCTTCTTCTTCTTCTTCTTCTTCTTCTTCTTCTTCTTCTTCTTCTTCTTCTTCTTCTTCACCCCAGGTATATGGCACACGCTTGTGTAGCCTCTTTTGTTTCTTCTTGTGGTCGCCCTGTTTTTAACATTGCTCAGCGGTCCCTGAGAGCGCCAACAAAGCATCAACAAAACGCTGGAAGTACCGGACAATGTCACTCGTGTCAATACCCGGTGTAAGCAGCCACCCCTGACTTTATACAATGGTGTAAATATGTTCACCTGCCTCTCTCCCCATCTGCCTGTACTCACTTTTCTTTATAACCCTACCCAGCCCGGACACCGCCCGGTCAGGACATAGGAAACCTCCCCCCCCCCCCCCCCTCCCTATCGGCAGTTATTCAGAAGCGCCACATCAGCTAAGCAGCTACGTACTGCCTGATTGCCTGCTCCAATTTTTGCGAAATAAACATTACCTCAGCCTTACCATGTCCCATATAAATCGTGATAGTTATAGACGCCACGTCTTTCAAACGGCTCGAGGGTTTTCCGCTGGCCGCTTTCTTTGATTTTCCTCGACACAAATATGTTTATTTCTCTGCTAATGCAGTTAGTTAGCCGCTGAACACGCGCGTGCATAGCAGGCGGGAAATTTTATGCATAAAACATCAGCAACGTGCACACAAGAATAAGGTCAGGAGGCAAGGGAAGGGGCCGCAACCGTCGTGGGAGATGGGGACTCCTGAACCGCGCCGTGAGGGAAGGGATGGAGGGAGGAGGGTGTAGAAATGGGGGCACACACCACCGTGGTGTGGGTGGGTGAACGCGGCGACCCTCTCCGTGGAGACAAAGGAAAGTGGAAGCACCCACTGCTGCCTTTCGGGAGCACTGTGCGCCTACATTCACTCATTTATTTCCTGTCGTACAAGGAAGGTGCAAACACGACAGCCTATCGTTCACGGTCGCTTGACGAATCATTACGTCCAGTCCGTGTATATTTAATGCCAGATCTCTAGTGCCTATGAACAATATCCTAACACTTTGAGAGCTCATTCAGTTTCATTTTGTTATTTTCTTTTTCAAACTCGCGAACAACCAGTTAACACCTGTTCAGTTCTTATCATCTAACATCAACAATTCAAACATTACCCGGTTCGCTCCTAACAACAATTTACTCCTACCCAAAGCTCGTACTACTATGGTAAGCGGACTGTGCAGTTTTCATCAATATCATTATGAAACATCTAACATCTGAACATTGAAAATTCGCATACACTACTTAATTTTGAAAAGGCATTAAAGCAACACCTAAGAGCCATTAGTTAACCATTAGCTGCCTCTATTTTTCAGAGTTCATTTTAAATGTGTCCAATTGTGTGTATTATGTTCCAATTAAGTGCCATTTTTTATTCCTAAAATGCTGCGCATTGTTTCAGTCATCACAAGATTATTCAGTAGAGGAGGTCCCTTTTCAGTAGTCGACTATGGGGCCTCGTTGTGCATATCAATCTGTACTCATCAACTGAATGACTAATATAAAGATTCTGAGGAGGCTGCCCCTACGAGGGATGCCAGCAGCTACGCACACAGCGAACTGCCGTTCAAAACAAACTTATTTACATTCTGCATCACTGCTGTGTACAGCGCTCGAGCGGCGCCCTTCTCTGCATAAAAATCGACAGCTCGCAGCAGCTTCTAGCTTTTATAGGCAACCATTGCGCGGACGGAGAATCACATAGACCTGACAGCAATGTGAGCGCGAGCATATTGCCCAGGAGCCATGTGCAGCTTTCTAATTGAAGTTTTTATTGTTTCGTGTACTCTTCTCGAGCGCTCTACACAAGGGTGACGCAGACTGTGTATATGGTTCAATTCAAAGCACACACACTACTGCCCTGTATACATTAGTAAAAAAAAGATCAAATACTCTGTAGCAATACGTACACACTGAATAAAATTTAAAAAAATTGGGACAACACATATCGAATGCTTTTAATAAAATATTAAGTCGACCATTAAAGAATGGTTAAGTATTAGGTTCAGTTTATGCGTGAACGATACTAGTTGGGTTTCACATGAATATGTTCGTGGAAGCCATGTTGAAATTGTGAAAAAAAAGGTGATTTCACTTCTCAGGAGTTGTCGGTATAAGAAAAATGAGTAAGTTCTAACATTTTACGTGGTATCCTGGTTAATTCGTTAAAACTTCTTTTCGGGCGAGTTGATGCATATTGCTTTAGTGAAAAGTTATAGCGCAACCATAGACGACCACAGCGTCTCCCTGTGGTTGCCTATGTTTGCGCTATAACTTTTCACATGCTAGTTAATGAAATAGGCCGACAGGTAAGTTAGTTACCTTCCCTCACCTTCAATAGAAACGGTACCAATAGATATTTTGGGCAAACCAACAATTTTATTCTTTGGCCAGAACAGTGGCAGCTCCGTTTTTACAGTGTTTTCGAGTGAACGCTCTTGATTCATCCAGTATAGAACGACATTTAACACTTGGCTAGCGGTTTTCCAATGTCTTCTGTTTTTCTGCCTGCGATGAGGAGTGTAGTATCATCTGCATAACATATCTGGGTGACCTGAGCATAACAGATAATATCTTGCAAATCATTTATATATACAGAGCGGAGGTTATAGGTTATAGGCTATAGGTTGTAGGCTATAGTTTATAGGTTATAAACGTTCTGATCATGTCAGTAGAGCTGACAATCAAATTTATGTAAACGGGTGAGAACTAAGGCAGTTCTGAGTAAAACACAGCCTTGTTAACGAGAATATTGCCAATCTCTTTTCCGACATTTGTCCTGCCGGCTTCGCGTCTCTGTTTTTTTCCTGATGCTTGAATCATTCAGTGTGCCATCTGACGCAGAGGTTCCAGGCCAAAACGCGCTTGACTGGAGTGGGATCGTACGTATGACTGCGAAACGGCAGCGTTTATTCGTTCGCGATAGCTCGACAGTGATTCAGTAATTACTCATCATCTTTCTTCATGTATGCAGAGCGAGTGATAGCAACTACTCCATCGCCGTACGGCCCCACGCCCAATGTGGTGGCGAGTAGTTTGGCACCTTAGCGGAGTGAAAAGGTCGAGAAACTCCGCTAACGAGAGAAGACGGGTAAGAGATCTAGGCTCCATATACACTGTACGTAACGAGAATAGGATAATGAGTGTGGTGACTCCAGCCAACTGAGACTAATGCATCAAATATCTGATACTTATGAACAAAGAAGATTGCGCTCACTCTCGAGAGCAATTGATACAAATACCTTTTTGTAAAAAGGTCGCTTAACTGGAAGCCTTCCCCTCTCTATGTCATCACACTCTCACTGCATTTTACATTACCGCTCGCATCAATGTACCGCTTATGCCACAGGTTTTTCCGGGCCCTTTATGCTGAGGGTTTATTATACGTTTCAATGCACGCTTTATGTACACGCTCCCTTTGCCGGTGCTGGTTGCCCAAAACGGGAATTTCAGCAAACACATAAAACATCTGCGGTCACACGCTTCCATGCGACTCCTGACTCGAAAAATGGTAGGGTTAATGTCCATATATGCGGAATTGGTCATTCTCTGCATTCACAGATCCCTGGGAATCCCCATACCACTCCTGGCGCAGTGATGCAGCGGTTAAGCAATGCGCCACTGCCGTGCGATGGCAGGGGCTGCCGCCGGTGGGGCTTGTGCGAGCCATTTTGCCTTTCCCGACCAATCAATAATTCAACTGCCACCTGCCTCGTTGGGTAGTTTGATCACAACCATGTGAGCAAGTTGTAATGACGCCTCAAGGTCACGTGACCTAGGTGGCCTACCTAGGTTGCATCGATGGGGGATTTTTCGTGGAGTTTTCGCTCATGGTCAACGACGCCGACGAAGACGCCGGCTTTTCCGCGACACGGGCGCCTTAGCACTATCGCGTTAAAGCGCTAAATTAGTTGTTCCAACCTAGTAGCGTCTCTTAGCCCCAAGCTTCGCCATCAGGTTGTCAAGAGTGCCTTAGTGGAAAACTCCGGATAAATTATTATCACTTGGGGTTCTTCAGCTCATACGGAAGCCTGGGCTCTGCTGTGTCGGGTTCTGGCAAAACTGCGTGGCACCGTCGTTTGCGGAGAAGGATGCTGCCTTCCCCCCTTGTTCCCCCAACGTCAACGGTGTAACTGTGGCCCGCCTTTCCGCACGCACCACATGCCGCAACTCTGTATGTCTCCATAAATTAGCGGCAACGGAAGACGTCGCCGCTTCGGAAGCAAGCAACCCCCCCCCCCTCCCTCCCCCTTTCCTCCCCGGTGACCGCGAATTGGGGAAAAGCGGAGTCCTCGGCAAGTGCGAGGGAAGAACCCGGCGCACTGCTTTGCCAACAACACTCCCGGGCTGTATTGCGCGAGCCACCCGATGACGCCGCCGGCGGATGGCTTCAAAGAGGACGTTCCGAGAACTTGCTGCCTTGAGGATCTGGAACTAGGGCCTTTGCTGAGTGACGGGCAGGGTGAGGGCCCGTGTGCGAAGGAAACGCCGCGGCCACCGGACAGGAACGCGGTGTTCCGCAGAGTGTGTGCGAGACTCGACAGAGAGCGGACAGTTTGTATTCCCCTTCTCTGACGCTTTGTCTCGGAGTAATCCCACTGTAAATGCCCTGTATGAAGTCTCCTTTCCTGTTTTGCTCCCCGTATCTGGCCACCTCGTTCCTGCTCCAGCCCTGTGCATCCCAACAGTTCACACGATTCTGCGTAATTCTCATTTGTCGAAATGCGTCCGCCGTGGCCACCCCCAGTGCGACCGGTGGCTGAGCAAAGTGCCTCACCCTGTGAGCCATTGCAGCAGGCGACTCCTCAATTGCCCATGCTCACCCTGTCTGTGAACAGTTAACCGACGGTAATAGGTTTTAACGATGACCGGTTACTTGCTCAGTAGGCAGGTATCCGGTCAGATCACTATTCGGAGACCGAATGAAATGCACATGCTCGATTAATCTCTGACTTCTTCACTGAACATATGTTTAAACATAAAAGTGTAGCGGACATTGTCAGAAAATGGTTACGCCATGCATATGTGCATGCATATCACGCTTGAAGCGAACGTACCCGGCACGAATTACCTCTCATTTGTTTTGTGCATTGTTACTTGCTGGTTGAATGAAAGGGAAATTTCCGGTGGGCCTCTTCATTGAGTCTTAATAAATTTGTCTCTCTCGTCACCGAGAAAGCGTTCAAAGCATAAACCACCTTCTCCTTTGCGAAGAACACCCGGGACGCACCGAAGGCAGTTACAGCCTCCGCAGTGGCATTATCGTGGATTCTGAAGGGAACCGACTGGCTGACATAGACTAGAAGATTTCCAACACGTCGAGAAACGTTGGACAGGGGACACGATTTGGGCTACCGATCAGTCGCCAACGCTTTAAGTTTGGCCGAACGAATTATTTAAAAAGTGCTTCACGTGCTTACAAGGTTCATATATGCTACGCACACTCACTGGCGTTCCTGTCGCTGAGCTGCGGAAGTCCGAGCTCAGGTTATCTCGCGCTCCGCGTTTCTCTGTCCACGTCCTTGACCTTCCCTATCTCTCTTTCGCTCTGACCAAGCGCATTTCTTTACAAAACAAGTGCGCTATATGACGTCATGCACTTCTTCAACAATGAACAATCAATGTACACGCACCGTTTCACTGACGGTGTTGCTTAGTGTATACCTTAGCGGCTGTTGTTGACGTTTAATCGATGTCCTTACGAGTGTTATAGTACGCTCCGACTAAGCTGGAGGACCGCGGGAAATTCTGCCAATGTTTTGGTAGGTTTCAGGTAGCGTGCATTTCTTTTCGCTTCATACTGAAGAAGTTGGCGTGGAAAAACGAGGACAAGCGACAGCGCTTGTCCTCGTTTTTCCGCGCCAACTTCTTCAGTATGCATTTCAACCAACTAGCCCAACTTTCCGCTCTCCTAAGTGTCTTTTCGCTTCCTTCGGCATCCGCTTGATCCTATGATACCTTTTTTATATTTTATTCGAATTTCCTCAATTTACAAAAGGAATACTCATCACAAAGTATTCCTTGCTTTTGTACAGCACTGCGGTGGTACAGTTACACTTAAACGAAAATTTGCCAGTGCCATAGGGTTAACTTTTGACTATACCCTTGTTTCTGTGAATGAGACTAAGAGTTTACTCGTGATCTCATTTTGCAGCATTATATGATGACAATATTGTACTGGGAGTCTAACTTTCAGTCTGCTCAAGCGTGATTATGTTATTTTGGAATTCAAGACTCGCGCCGCTCGAGCTGTAATGAATTGTCGAGAGGCGAACGGGCACGCCCGGCTGGCGAGCATTAAACAAAGCCTCGCGGATTCGTTTGTTCCGCTAACGCATGCCTGCCACACAGTCGAATGAGAACGCGAGAAAAGTCAGGTTCCGAACGGGCGCAAGAGAACAAGAGAAAAAGGAAAAGAAAGAAGAAAGGGATGAAGAAGATAAAAAAGAAAATTCGCTTTTTCCTTCCTTCTGCACGTTATGTTCACCTTCGGTTATTCCAAATTGGTGACGCCGGCCGAAGTGCTTGCCAATTAGATATTCAATAGTTCCCACGCGCGCGCGTTAGTAGGCGCAAATTTCTGCTCGCGGAACAGCAGCAATTTGCCGCCTAACGCGCTGGAAAACAAAACACGGCCGGCCGTATAGACGAAGTGCTACCGCGAGCGCGAAGCTTACGGCCGGCGCAGCGCGCGGCGTAGGTGCGCAAACACAAGCTGCGCCTGGGGCGGCCGGAGCCCGCATTTCTCTTCATTCCGCCGGGATGACGGGGGACAATGGAGAGTCCCGGCGCGGTGTGCCAGGGAGCTCCGCGTCCCACTAAATTAATTTCGAAGAGACGCATCTGAAGATAAACAGGCTGCGCGAGCCAATTGGCCAACTGGGACGCGCCGGGTGCACCTTTTGTTCAAAACGCTAAGCTAATTACTCAGAATGATTAGCCTGAGTGCCGATTCGTCATGTCCGCTGTGACTCGGCTGCGCTGGCCGTTTGGCATCTTCCCCCTTTTCCCCGTTGTCTCTCTTCCTCTGTATCTCTCTCGTGCCTGTGCTCTTGTTTCCCTCTCGTCATGTTTCTCTTCGCTCCAAATGTCTATCTCGCGCTGCCGTGCCGCACCCCGCCCCTACGCGAGCGGCATCTTGGAAAGTAATTAAGCCTCGGCAACGCAGCTTCGCGAGAACTAATGCCTCTATTCAGTCCAATCTAGGCGATAAATGTGATGCTCTAGTTAACGAATAATTTTCAAGTTGGAACCAGCGGAACGCGAAGGAAGGGATTATAGATCGGTTTTGTCGTTGCAGGACACAATGTGTGGCGCCTGTTAGCGTTGTCGCTGCGGTTTGCTGGGTAGGAGCAGACGCAGTAACTTATGTGCTTACCTGTGCCTGTTCAATGCAGGAGGGATATGAAGGCAAGCCTATGTATCTTGTGGGTTCAGTGAATACACGAAGTTTGGCAAGGGTGACAGGGGAGGCCCAAATAACGTGCGGAGGACCATCACAAGAAGGCGAAGTTTGTTCGTGCTCGAAAGGAAGATCAGAGAGGGAAGTGTGGTCAAGTCAGGCGAGCTACACTTCAGGCCTAGGCTTACCTAGAGAAGCGAAATTAAGAAATGCCCAAAGAAACTGGCTTTTAATTCCTGCTGCAAACAAACCGTCAGACTTACTGGCTTAATTCCGTAAAAAATACTCATAATCTAACTGCAAGGCACAGAAAGCCACGTATAGAAAGCGCAGGCACAATAAGAACACGAGTCACTCCATCCCTGCCTCTTAAACTGTGCACGCAATGATAAAGGGACTCAAAATATGGAAGGGGATAGCGTGGAAATGCCAAGGTAAGATAAGCAGGGAGTAGATTCAAAACAGGTTCCTTGGACCTGTCACTTATGCTTAGGACAAAATAGCTCCTCCTAATAGTTAAGTGAAGAAAGCTGGACAAGCTGGTACGGAAAACAGCGTGATAGTTATGTGGTTCGTCAGTTTGCTGACGAAACCGTCCCAATCTCGGATGGTTGGGCGTTTTGATTGCCGGTTGGGGTTTGCTCGCGCTCATTGTCTTTCCGTTTTTAGTGCACTAGCAGTAGATGCCAGGCTAGCAAAAAATCCGTTCTGTCTGCGGGTGAAAACTCGCGTGAGCTCGGGTAAGCTCAGAAGAGCGTCGCGCCATCTCCAGGCAGTGGGAGAGAGGGTGGGAAGGTGAAGAGCGAGAAGCGTGGTTGTGTGCACATGCAGATGCCAGAAATAAGAGGCGAAGGATGAAGTCGCCGTAGGAACGTGTAGTGCACCAAACGGTAAATCACGGGCAAAGCCGCTCCTTCGACAGATTCCGAAGCCGAACGACGTGCACGGCGAGATGAACAGCAACGCAAAAGAAGAGCGCGCCAACGTGAGCCAACCGATCCAGTGGATATAGCGAGGCGGCAAGCCGAAGCAGAGCTACGAAGGCAGTACAATCGTGCTAAACGGGATGCGGAAACGAATGAAAAGCGAGAAAGATTTGGTGAATGATGACGTCACCTGAGGAACGTGCAGACACATTCCAAAACATTCACAAATACCAGAAAATTTTCTCAGGAAGGTACAGAGACTCTAATATGTAGGTTGGCGCCGTGTCGGGCCAAACATACAAACACATCACTCCTAGGAACAGTGGGAGGCCACCCTGTCCAGCTCTGACCTGGCGATCCAGCGCGGCCTGCTATCCCCGGCAAAAGCGACAGCCAAGGCCACTAGGGTCCTGAAATAAGGACTCCACCCATATTGTATATCTGTTCCCCTTATTTAATCCTATAGTTAATAAATGTTTTCAAAAACAACTAGAGGCGTGTAAAAGTGGCTTGAGAGGCCGCAGTACAGGGGGACCGGCAACTCGAATCGCAACAAGCAGCTCAGGGGCTTATCCCAAGAGGAAATACGAGGAACGATTGCAAGTTTATAAAAAGGGAAAGAAAGCTAAACAAAGGGGAAACGTAACGTACTTGCACACGTAAGTCGGATTAAGCTTAACCAGGTAAATCGGGATCAATTTGTTAAGCGTACCGTCTTTCTGTGTATTTATTGTCTTAGCTAACATTATATATATATATATATATATATATATATATATATATATATATATATATATATATATTAATCATTTAAGCTTGCACCCGTTTTTTACATTGTTTGCTATACATTTATTTTTGCCCACTCCCCTCTCCTATGCCAGCACGGTTGAGGGTAAAATGAATGAATGAATGAGTGAATAACTAACTAAACAAATAAATAAATAAATTTGACGTTTAGCGTAATAAACTTCAGCTGAAGTCATCGGCCATCCCGTCTCTTTCCTTCATCCGTGTCCGTCCACCGGGCTGTTATCATAGCTTCTCCTACACTGTAGAAGAAGGATACAGGTTGAACTATACACTTGTAAGACATGATTTTTGTATTCTGTTTTTTTTTCTTTCTGCGCCAGACACGAAAGGGGTGGCACGATTTCTTAGATTCATTTGCAGTTACAACCATTTAGAATTTTTAGTGTCTTAATATCACCCGAATGCAGAAGAAAAGAAGAAATCATGATCACTGATCGTGAATTAGTCATCAAAGAAAGAAATTGAATTAAAACAGAACACTAATGCTAGGTACACGAGCGAAAGATGTGTGACTGTTGAAAGGGATAACAACTGCTTGTTTGCACGTACGATCTACGGCACGTCAGCACCGCATGCAAAAGCTTACCGAGCATCTTGGCTTTCTCCGTCGAAGTCCTTGCAACGGTCACAGGAATCCACATCTTGATGCCTTTTAAAACCGCTACACAGGCCTTGGGCAAAGCTTATAAAGCTGGTTGTGACGTACCTAACAAGAACAAAGCCAATGCTGGTTGCCACAAACGACAGGCTTAACACCGAAACAAGGAACAGCGTTGAGGGCTGTAAATGTAAATATTGTTTACGACATCCCTCTCTCTCTCTTGTGGCAAGCGGTATGTTGGTCAGTCTGGTCGGTGCTTAAATGAGAGACTTCGGGAGCACAATAATAATTTGAGAACACTTACTGGCAGCAATCTGGATTTACATTGTAAGGAATGTGGTTGTGTGCCATATCTGGACAAGTGCTCGATCGTCGCCAGACACCGGGATCAGTTAACTCGCGAGATTATAGAAGCAGCTCGCATCGCTGCCTTGCAAGACAAATGTGTCAGCAAGCCGTCTATCTCCCTGTCGAAAAGAGAGCTGGCCTTCTTAAAGATTAACTGAGTCGTGCATGTCCGTTTTTCCTCGTTCACCTGGTTTTCTTTATCTTTCCGAGCGCATGCGCCTGGTTCCCCTCACGGTCCACGTTCGTCTTGGTCGCCTAGGTTTCTTTCAGTCGGAAGTTAGCGCCTGTGTTGTCCGTCTTTCTTTGTCCCTTGTGCCGTTTTCGCGCTCCCCATATACCATGGATCATAGGCATTTATAAACGCCAATCCCAGCCACAGGCGACACAACAGCGTAGCATCGCAGCGGGAGAGGCCGGACGGAGGACTGAGTTGAAGTAAGGGGTCTAGGCGGTGCAAGACGGCATGCGGAGATTCCAGGAGAAGACCATGACGCTAAAAACTCACTTCGCCCAAGCATTCGCAGATGTCTTGCTGGGTCGGCTCTTGTCAACGGTATCTGGACAAGGTTGCCACTGCCGTCAGCTGATCGAGCTGCAGCGTCAGCTGCGTCGTTTCCGACAATGCCACAGTGTCCCGGTATGCGGTGGAAGACGATGTCATGACCCTCTTCCTGCGCCTGGTGTTGAAGTTGTCTTAATT